>NW_025747097.1:0-70156 GCF_021184085.1 Oncorhynchus gorbuscha
TATACATAACAATCAGCTGGTTACACTGCCCCTGCTGTCTGTTGATGGTACTACTACTATACATAACAATCAGCTGGTTACACTGCCCCCTGCTGTCTGTTGATGGTACTACTACTATACATAACAATCAGCTGGTTACACTGCCCCCTGATGGTACTACTACTATACATAATAATCAGCTGGTTACACTGCCCCCTGATGGTACTACTACTGTACATAATAATCAGCTGGTTACACTGCCCCCTGCTGTCTGTTGATGGTACTACTACTATACATATCAATCAGCTGGTTACACTGCCCCCTGATGGTACTACTACTATACATAATAATCAGCTGGTTACACTGCCCCCTGCTGTCTGTTGATGGTACTACTACTATACATAACAATCAGCTGGTTACACTGCCCCCTGATGGTACTACTACTATACATAACAATCAGCTGGTTACACTGCCCCCTGATGGTACTACTACTATACATAATAATCAGCTAGTTACACTGCCCCCTGATGGTACTACTACTATACATAACAATCAGCTGGTTACACTGCCCCCTGCTGTCTGTTGATGGTACTACTACTATACATAACAATCAGCTGGTTACACTGCCCCCTGATGGTACTACTACTATACATAACAATCAGCTGGTTACACTGCCCCCTGCTGTCTGTTGATGGTACTACTACTATACATAACAATCAGCTGGTTACACTGCCCCCTGCTGTCTGTTGATGGTACTACTACTATACATAATAATCAGCTGGTTACACTGCCCCCTGATGGTACTACTACTGTACATAATAATCAGCTGGTTACACTGCCCCCTGCTGTCTGTTGATGGTACTACTACTATACATAACAATCAGCTGGTTACACTGCCCCCTGATGGTACTACTACTATACATAATAATCAGCTGGTTACACTGCCCCCTGCTGTCTGTTGATGGTACTACTACTATACATAACAATCAGCTGGTTACACTGCCCCCTGATGGTACTACTACTGTACATAATAATCAGCTGGTTACACTGCTCCCTGCTGTCTGTTGATGGTACTACTACTATACATAACAATCAGCTGGTTACACTGCTCCCTGCTGTCTGTTGATGGTACTACTACTATACATAACAATCAGCTGGTTACACTGCCCCCTGCTGTCTGTTGATGGTACTACTACTATACATAATAATCAGCTGGTTACACTGCCCCCTGCTGTCTGTTGATGGTACTACTACTATACATAACAATCAGCTGGTTACACTGCCCCCTGATGGTACTACTACTGTACATAATAATCAGCTGGTTACACTGCTCCCTGCTGTCTGTTGATGGTACTACTACTATACATAACAATCAGCTGGTTACACTGCTCCCTGCTGTCTGTTGATGGTACTACTACTATACATAACAATCAGCTGGTTACACTGCCCCCTGCTGTCTGTTGATGGTACTACTACTATACATAATAATCAGCTGGTTACACTGCCCCCTGCTGTCTGTTGATGGTACTACTACTATACATAATAATCAGCTGGTTACACTGCCCCCTGCTGTCTGTTGATGGTACTACTACTATACATAACAATCAGCTGGTTACACTGCCCCCTGCTGTCTGTTGATGGTACTACTACTATACATAACAATCAGCTGGTTACACTGCCCCCTGCTGTCTGTTGATGGTACTACTACTATACATAATAATCAGCTGGTTACACTGCCCCCTGATGGTACTACTACTATACATAACAATCAGCTGGTTACACTGCCCCCTGCTGTCTGTTGATGGTACTACTACTGTACATAACAATCAGCTGGTTACACTGCCCCCTGATGGTACTACTACTATACATAATAATCAGCTGGTCACACTGCCCCCTGATGGTACTACTACTATACATAACAATCAGCTGGTTACACTGCCCCCTGCTGTCTGTTGATGGTACTACTACTATACATAACAATCAGCTGGTTACACTGCCCCCTGCTGTCTGTTGATGGTACTACTACTATACATAATAATCAGCTGGTCACACTGCCCCCTGATGGTACTACTACTATACATAACAATCAGCTGGTTACACTGCCCCCTGCTGTCTGTTGATGGTACTACTACTGTACATAATAATCAGCTGGTTACACTGCCCCCTGTTGTCTGAACAGAGAAATGCTCAGCCTGAAAAAAAGTCTGACCTGGATTTGACAGAGAATTTACGTAGAATTAACCCCAACCATGACACTGTGTGTGTATGCAGTAGGGGTGAGTGGGGGAAACCACTGGGGATGGTTAGTAGGGGTGAGTGGGGGGACCACTGGGGAAGGTTAGTAGGGGTGAGTGGGGGGACCACTGGGGAAGGTTAGTAGGGGTGAGTGGGGGGACCACTGGGGGAGGTTAGTAGGGGTGAGTGGGGGGACAACTGGGGATGGTTAGTAGGGTTGAGTGGGGGAAAGCACTGGGGATGGTTAGTAGGGGTGAGTGGGGGGGACCACTGGGAAAGGTTAGTAGGGGTGAGTGGGGGGACCACTGGGGAAGGTTAGTAGGGGTGAGTGGGGGACCACTGGGGAAGGTTAGTAGGGGTGAGTGGGGGGACCACTGGGGGAGGTTAGTAGGGGTGAGTGGGAAACCACTGGGGAAGGTTAGTAGGGGTGAGTGGGGAAACCACTGGGGAAGGTTAGTAGGGGTGAGTGGGGAAACCACTGGGGATGGTTAGTAGGGGTGAGTGGGGGAAACCACTGGGGAGGTTAGTAGGGGTGAGTGGGGAAACCACTGGGGGAGGTTAGTAGGGGTGAGTGGGGGAAACCACTGGGAAGCTGTGTATACAGTAGGGGTGAGTGGGGAAACCACTGGGAAGGTTAGTAGGGGTGAGTGGGGGAAACCACTGGGGGAGGTTAGTAGGGGTGAGTGGGGAAACCACTGGGGAGGTTAGTAGGGGTGAGTGGGGGAAACCACTGGGGGAGGTTAGTAGGGGTGAGTGGGGGAAACCACTGGGGGAGGTTAGTAGGGGTGAGTGGGGAAACCACTGGGGAGGTTAGTAGGGGTGAGTGGGGAAACCACTGGGGAAGCTGTGTATACAGTAGGGGTGAGTGGGGAAACCACTGGGGAAGGTTAGTAGGGGTGAGTGGGGAAACCACTGGGGGAGGTTAGTAGGGGTGAGTGGGGAAACCACTGGGGGAGGTTAGTAGGGGTGAGTGGGGGAAACCACTGGGGGAGGTTAGTAGGGGTGAGTGGGGGAAACCACTGGGGGAGGTTAGTAGGGGTGGGGAAACCACTGGGGAAGCTGTGTATACAGTAGGGGTGAGTGGGGAAACCACTGGGGAAGGTTAGTAGGGGTGAGTGGGGAAACCACTGGGGGAGGTTAGTAGGGGTGAGTGGGGGAAACCACTGGGGGAGGTTAGTAGGGGTGAGTGGAAACCACTGGGGAGGTTAGTAGGGGTGAGTGGGGAAACCACTGGGGAGGTTAGTAGGGGTGAGTGGGGAAACCACTGGGGGAGGTTAGTAGGGGTGAGTGGGGAAACCACTGGGGGAGGTTAGTAGGGGTGAGTGGGGAAACCACTGGGGAAGGTTAGTAGGGGTGAGTGGGGAAACCACTGGGGAGGTTAGTAGGGGTGAGTGGGGAAACCACTGGGGGAGGTTAGTAGGGGTGAGTGGGAAACCACTGGGGAAGGTTAGTAGGGGTGAGTGGGGAAACCACTGGGGAGGTTAGTAGGGGTGAGTGGGGAAACCACTGGGGAAGCTGTGTATACAGTAGGGGTGAGTGGGGGAAACCACTGGGGAAGGTTAGTAGGGGTGAGTGGGGGAAACCACTGGGGAAGCTGTGTATACAGTAGGGGTGAGTGGGGCAAACCACTGGGGAAGGTTAGTAGGGAAACCACTGTGGGAGGTTAGTAGGGGTGAGTGGGGAAACCACTGGGGATGGTTAGTAGGGGTGAGTGGGGGAAACCACTGGGAAGCTGTGTATACAGTAGGGGTGAGTGGGGAAACCACTGGGGAAGGTTAGTAGGGGTGAGTGGGGAAACCACTGGGGAAGGTTAGTAGGGGTGAGTGGGGAAACCACTGGGGAAGCTGTGTATACAGTAGGGGTGAGTGGGGCAAACCACTGGGGAAGGTTAGTAGGGGTGAGTGGGGGGACCACTGGGGAAGGTTAGTAGGGGTGAGTGGGGCAAACCACTGGGGAAGGTTAGTAGGGGTGAGTGGGGAAACCACTGGGGAAGCTGTGTATACAGTAGGGGTGAGTGGGGAAACCACTGGGAAGGTTAGTAGGGGTGAGTGGGGAAACCACTGGGGAAGGTTAGTAGGGGTGAGTGGGGGAAACATTTACATTACATTACATTTACATTTAAGTCATTTAGCAGACGCTCTTATCCAGAGCGACTTACAAATTGGTGCATTCACCTTATGACATCCAGTGGAACAGCCACTTTACAATAGTGCAACTAAATCTTTTAAGGGGGGGTGAGAAGGATTACTTTATCCTATCCTAGGTATTCCTTAAAGAGGTGGGGTTTCAGGTGTCTCCGGAAGGTGGTGATTGACTGGGGAAGGTTAGTAGGGGTGAGTGGGGGAAACCACTGGGGAAGGTTAGTATGGGTGAGTGGGGGAAACCACTGGGGAAGGTTAGTAGGGGTGAGTGGGGGAAACCACTGGGGAAGGTTAGTAGGGGTGAGTGGGGGAAACCACTGGGGATGGTTAGTAGGGGTGAGTGGGGAAACCACTGGGGATGGTTAGTAGGGGTGAGTGGGGGAAACCACTGGGGAAGGTTAGTAGGGGTGAGTGGGGAAACCACTGGGGAAGCTGTGTATACAGTAGGGGTGAGTGGGGGGAAACCACTGGGGAAGGTTAGTAGGGGTGAGTGGGGGAAACCACTGGGGGAGGTTAGTAGGGGTGAGTGGGGAAACCACTGGGGAAGGTTCGTAGGGGTGAGTGGGGAAACCACTGGGGAAGGTTAGTAGGGGTGAGTGGGGGAAACCACCTGGGAAGGTTAGTAGGGGTGAGTGGGGGAAACCACTGGGGAAGGTTAGTATGGGTGAGTGGGGGAAACCACTGGGGAAGGTTAGTAGGGGTGAGTGGGGGAAACCACTGGGGAAGGTTAGTAGGGGAAACCACTGGGGATGGTTAGTAGGGGTGAGTGGGGGAAACCACTGGGGAAGGTTAGTAGGGGTGAGTGGGGGAAACCACTGGGGGAGGTTAGTAGGGGTGAGTGGGGGAAACCACTGGGGGAGGTTAGTAGGGGTGAGTGCAGCATTGAAGATCCCCAAGAACACAGTGGGTAGCCTAGTGGTTAGAGCGTTGGACGAGTAACCGAAAGGTTGCAAGTTCAAATCCCCGAGCTGACAAGGTACAAATCTGTCATTCTGCCCCTGAACAGGCAGTTAATTAACCCACTGTTCCTAGGCCGTCATTTCAAATAAGAATTTGTTCTTAACTGATTAGCCTAGTTGAATAAAGGTAAAATAAATTTTAAAAAACAATCTTAAATGGAAGAAGTTTCGATCCATCAAGACTCTTCCTAGAGCTGGTCGCCCGGCCAAACTGAGCAATCGGGGAGATGGGCCTTGGTCAGGGAGGTGACCAAGAACCCGACGGTCACTCTGACAGAGCTCCAGAGTTCCTCTGTGACATGTTGTTGTTCTCTGTCTCTCTATCTCATATATATGTGTGATTGAGAGAAGCCTTCCCCTGATACGTTGTTGTGGTGTGTCAGGACCTCTCTCTCTCTCTCTCTCTCTCTCTCTCTCTCTCCTCTCTCTCTCTCTGGCCAGGACCATTCAGTTGAGCTCAACGCTGATTATATATTAATGTTTTTATCAAGGAGGCCAAATGCTCGCTGGCTTCACTTGCCTTCAATGCTACGGGCAGCAACAATGTCATACTCTTTATGACCAGACCGAATCTGATAGATGGGGACACAGACAGAGACAGGATCTGTTTCAGCTCGGATGCTTCATCCGGTGGGATACATTGTGAATTGAAGGACGATTATGAAAACTTAGAGAGATGAAAGAGAAATATTTTTATTTTTTTAATTCATGGTCAATTTTCTGGGGAAGTCTGGCTTCCAATGGCTTCCATGAATACGCACCACTGTGAGTGTAAATGTGTGTGTGTGTGTGCGTGCGTGCGTGCGTGTGTGTGTGTGTGTGTGTGTGTCTGTGTCTGTGTCTGTGTGGTGTGTGTGGTGTGTGTGTGTGTGTGTGTGGTGTGTGTGGTGTGGTGTGTGTGCGTGTGCGTGTGCGTGTGTGTGTGTGTGTGTGTGTGTGTGTGTGTGTGTGTGTGTGTGTGTGTGTGTGTGTGTGTGTGTGTGTGTGGTGTGCGTGTGCGTGTGCGTGTGCGTGTGCGTGTGCGTGTGCGTGTGCGTGTGTGTGTGTGTGTGTGTGTGTGTGTGTGTGTCCTTACGTTCCATTCGAAGCCAGCGACAGCGATGCCTCCGGCAGCTCCTGTTCCAGCCAGACCGATGAACAGACCAGAGCCCTCGCTACTGGCAAACAGAGAGGCTCCGATCTACACACAGATACACACAGACACAAACACACAGACAACACACAGACACCACACACAGATACACACAAACCACACACAGATACACACAAACCCCGCACACAGATACACACAGACACCACACACAGATACACACAAACCCCGCACACAGATACACACAGACACACACACACACCACACACAGATACACACAGACACACACACACCGCACACAGATACACACACATACACCACACACAGACACACACAGATACACAGACAAACACCACACACAGATACACACACAAACACCACACACAGATACACACAGATACACACACAAACACCACACACAGACACACACAGACACCACACACAGACACACACACAGACACACACAGACACACACACAGACACACACACACCGACACACACCACACACAGACACACACACACAGACACACACACACACACACCACACACAGACACACACACACCACACACACACACACACACCACACACAGATACACACAGACACCACACACAGACACACACACCACACACAGATACACACAGACACACACACAGCTGGTAAACAGAGCGGCTCCGATCTTCCACAAGAGGAGCAGGAAATGGAGGACGGTTTGAGATGAACAGCAGATGCAACAGACTGATGTGACTCACCGGCCACCAGGCCATGTCTCTCCCAGCCAGGAAGTATCCACTCAGAGTGTTCCTGCTGACCCTGCACGACGACTGAAAAACAACCAGAGATCCATAGTTACACAGAGTTACATAGTTACACAGAGTTACATAGTTACACAGAGTTCCATAGTTACACAGAGTTCCATAGTTACACAGAGTTACATAGTTACACAGAGTTACATAGTTACACAGAGTTCCATAGTTACACAGAGTTCCATAGTTACACAGAGTTACATAGTTACACAGAGTTACATAGTTACACAGAGTTACATAGTTACACAGAGTTCCATAGTTACACAGAGTTATACACACACCAGACAGAGTTCCATAGTTACACAGAGTTCCATAGTTACACAGAGTTACATAGTTACACAGAGTTACATAGTTACACAGAGTTCCATAGTTACACAGAGTTCCATAGTTACACAGAGTTACACACACACCAGACAGAGTTCCATAGTTACACAGAGTTCCATAGTTACACAGAGTTCCATAGTTACACAGAGTTACATAGTTACACAGAGTTCCATAGTTACACAGAGTTCCATAGTTACACAGAGTTACATAGTTACACAGAGTTACACACACACCAGACAGAATTCCATAGTTACACAGTTACACACACACCAGACAGAGTTCCATAGTTACACACATCAGACAGAGTTCCATAGTTACACAGTTACACACACCAGACAGAGTTCCATAGTTACACAGTTACACACACCAGACAGAGTTCCATAGTTACACACATCAGACAGAGTTCCATAGTTACACAGTTACACACACCAGACAGAGTTCCATAGTTACACAGTTACACACACACCAGACAGAGTTCCATAGTTACACACATCAGACAGAGTTCCATAGTTACACAGTTACACACACCAGACAGAGTTCCATAGTTACACAGTTACACACACCAGACAGAGTTCCATAGTTACACACACCAGACAGAGTTCCATAGTTACACAGAGTAACACACACCAGACAGAGTTCCATAGTTACACACACCAGACAGAGTTCCATAGTTACACACACACCAGACAGAGTTCCATAGTTACACACACACCAGACAGAGTTCCATAGTAACACACACCAGACAGAGATCCATAGTTACACACATCAGACAGAGTTCCATAGTTACACACATCAGACAGAGTTCCATAGTTACACAGTTACACACACCAGACAGAGATCCATAGTTACACACACCAGACAGCGTTCCATAGTTACAGAGTTACACACACAAACCAGACAGAGTTCCATAGTAACACACATCAGACAGAGTTCCATAGTTACACACACCAGACAGAGATCCATAGTTACACACACCAGACAGAGATCCATAGTTACACACACCAGACAGAGTTCCATAGTTACAGAGTTACACACACCAGACAGAGTTCCATAGTTACACAGAGTTACACAAACCAGACAGAGTTCCATAGTTACAGAGTTACACACACATCAGACAGAGTTCCATAGTTACACACATCAGACAGAGTTCCATAGTTACACACACCAGACAGAGTTCCATAGTTACACAGAGTTACACACACCAGACAGAGTTCCATAGTTACACAGAGTAACACACACCAGACAGAGTTCCATAGTTACACACATCAGACAGAGTTCCATAGTTACACAGAGTAACACACACCAGACAGAGTTCCATAGTTACACACACCAGACAGAGTTCCATAGTTACACACACCAGACAGAGTTCCATAGTTACACAGAGTAGCACACAACAGACAGAGTTCCATAGTTACACACACCAGACAGAGTTCCATAGTTACACACACCAGACAGAGTTCCATAGTTACACACACACCAGACAGAGTTCCATAGTTACACACACACCAGACAGAGTTCCATAGTAACACACACCAGACAGAGTTCCATAGTTACACAGAGTAACACACACCAGACAGAGTTCCATAGTTACACACACCAGACAGAGTTCCATAGTTACACACACACCAGACAGAGTTCCATAGTAACACACACCAGACAGAGTTCCATAGTTACACACATCAGACAGAGTTCCATAGTTACACACACACCAGACAGAGTTCCATAGTAACACACACCAGACAGAGTTCCATAGTTACACACATCAGACAGAGTTCCATAGTTACACACACACCAGACAGAGTTCCATAGTTACACACACACCAGACAGAGTTCCATAGTAACACACACCAGACAGAGTTCCATAGTAACACACACCAGACAGAGATCCATAGTTAGACAGATAGACAGATCATTAGGCAGGCAGGCAGGCAGGCAGGCAGGCAGGCAGGCAGGCAGGCAGGCAGGCAGACAGACAGACAGACAGACAGACAGACAGACAGACAGGCAGGCAGGCAGGCAGGCAGGCAGGCAGGCAGGCAGGCAGGCAGGCAGGCAGGCAGGCAGGCAGGCAGGCAGGCAGACAGACAGACAGACAGACAGACAGACAGACAGACAGACAGACAGACAGACAGACAGACAGACAGACAGACAGACAGACAGACAGACAGACAGACAGACAGACAGACAGACAGACAGACAGACAGACAGACAGACAGACAGACAGACAGACAGACAGACAGACAGACAGACAGACAGACAGACAGACAGACAGACAGACAGACAGACAGACAGACAGACAGACAGACAGACAGTATTAGGTAAGTCTCACCCAGATGCCGACGGCTACGTTGAGCAGGAAGTAAGCAGCGATGATGATGATGTCAGAGATACTGAAGGACTGGGACAGAGCAAAGAACTGGGTGGTGGAGTTGGACGCCATTACTGACCGATCACACTAACACACACACCTAACCCTAACAATAACACACACACACACACCTAACCCCAGACCTGACCACTGATTCACTAACCCCAGACCTGACCACTGATTCACTAACCCCAGACCTGACCACTGATTCACTAACCCCAGACCTGACCAATGCTGCAGACACTATGGAGAACGAGTAGGAGAGAGAGAGAACAGGGGCAGGAGATCGGGGGACATTGTGTCAATTGATGATTAAACACCTCTGCTAATGTGTGTTTAGAGAATCACGCTGACACACACACTACCTGCTGGCTGGGAGGTAATGGAGTGTGTTGTAGGTCACACATGAAGCTCGTGTGAGCAGAGTGGACTCAGGTCAGACACCACCAGAGTGGACCAGGTCAGACACCACCAGAGTGGACCAGGTCAGACACCACCAACAGTCAGCAGAGTGGACCCAGGTCAGACACCACCAGAGTGGACCCAGGTCAGACACCACCAGAGTTGACCCATGTCAGACACCACCAACAGTCAGCAGAGTGGACCCAGGTCAGACACCACCAGAGTGGACCCAGGTCAGACACCACCAGAGTGGACCCAGGTCAGACACCACCAACGGTCAGCAGAGTGGACTCAGGTCAGACACCACCAACAGTCAGCAGAGTGGACTCAGGTCAGACACCACCAACAGTCAGCAGAGTGGACCCAGGTCAGACACCACCAGAGTGGACCCAGGTCAGACACCACCAGAGTGGACCCAGGTCAGACACCACCAACAGTCAGCAGAGTGTACTCAGGTCAGACACAATCAGAGTGGACCCAGGTCAGACACCACCAACAGTCAGTAGAGTGGACCCAGGTCAGACACCACCAACAGTCAGCAGAGTGGACTCAGGTCAGACACCACCAGAGTGGACCCAGGTCAGACACCACCAGAGTGGACCCAGGTCAGACACCACCAGAGTGGACCCAGGTCAGACACCACCAACAGTCAGCAGAGTGGACCCAGGTCAGACACCACCAACAGTCAGCAGAGTGGACCCAGGTCAGACACCACCAACAGTCAGCATAGTGTACTCAGGTCAGACACCACCAACGGTCAGCAAAGTGGACTCAGGTCAGACACCACCAGAGTGGACCCAGGTCAGACACCACCAACGGTCAGCAGAGTGGACTCAGGTCAGACACCACCAACAGTCAGCAGAGTGGACCCAGGTCAGACACCACCAACAGTCAGCAGAGTGGACCCAGGTCAGACACCACCAGAGTGGACCCAGGTCAGACACCACCAGAGTGGACCCAGGTCAGACACCACCAGAGTGGACCCAGGTCAGACACCACCAACGGTCAGCAGAGTGGACCCAGGTCAGACACCACCAGAGTGGACCCAGGTCAGACACCACCAACGGTCAGCAGAGTGGACTCAGGTCAGACACCACCAACAGTCAGCAGAGTGGACCCAGGTCAGACACCACCAACAGTCAGCAGAGTGGACCCAGGTCAGACACCACCAGAGTGGACCCAGGTCAGACACCACCAACAGTCAGCAGAGTGGACCCAGGTCAGACACCACCAGAGTGGACCCAGGTCAGACACCACCAGAGTGGACCCAGGTCAGACACCACCAGAGTGGACCCAGGTCAGACACCACCAACAGTCAGCAGAGTGGACTCAGGTCAGACACCACCAGAGTGGACCCAGGTCAGATACCACCAACAGTCAGCAGAGTGGACCCAGGTCAGACACCACCAGAGTGGACCCAGGTCAGACACCACCAACAGTCAGCAGAGTGGACCCAGGTCAGACACCACCAACAGTCAGCAGAGTGGACCCAGGTCAGACACCACCAGAGTGGACCCAGGTCAGACACCACCAGAGTGGACCCAGGTCAGACACCACCAGAGTGGACCCAGGTCAGACACCACCAGAGTGGACCCAGGTCAGACACCACCAGAGTGGACCCAGGTCAGACACCACCAGAGTGGACCCAGGTCAGACACCACCAGAGTGGACCCAGGTCAGACACCACCAGAGTGGACCCAGGTCAGACACCATCAGAGTGGACCCAGGTCAGACACCACCAGAGTGGACCCAGGTCAGACACCACCAATAGTCAGCAGAGTGGACCCAGGTCAGACACCACCAACGGTCAGCAGAGTGGACTCAGGTCAGACACCACCAACAGTCAGCAGAGTGGACTCAGGTCAGACACCACCAACGATCAGCAGAGTGGACCCAGGTCAGACACCACCAACAGTCAGCAGAGTGGACCCAAGTCAGACACCACCAGAGTGGACCCAGGTCAGACACCACCAACAGTCAGCAGAGTGGACCCAGGTCAGACACCACCAGAGTGGACCTAGGTCAGACACCACCAGAGTGGACCCAGGTCAGACACCACCAGAGTGGACCCAGGTCAGACACCACCAGAGTGGACCCAGGTCAGACACCATCAGAGTGGACCCAGGTCAGACACCATCAGAGTGGACCCAGGTCAGACACCACCAGAGTGGACCCAGGTCAGACACCACCAATAGTCAGCAGAGTGGACCCAGGTCAGACACCACCAACGGTCAGCAGAGTGGACTCAGGTCAGACACCACCAGAGTGGACCCAGGTCAGACACCACCAGAGTGGACCCATGTCAGACACCACCAACAGTCAGCAGAGTGGACTCAGGTCAGACACCACTAACGGTCAGCAGAGTGGACCCAGGTCAGAAACCACCAACAGTCAGCAGAGTGGACTCAGGTCAGACACCACCAACAGTCAGCAGAGTGGACCCAGGTCAGACACCACCAACAGTCAGCAGAGTGGACCCAGGTCAGACACCACCAACAGTCAGCAGAGTGGACCCAGGTCAGACACCACCAGAGTGGACCCAGGTCAGACACCACCAACAGTCAGCAGAGTGGACCCAGGTCAGACACCACCAGAGTGGACCCAGGTCAGACACCACCAGAGTGGACCCAGGTCAGACACCACCAGAGTGGACCCAGGTCAGACACCACCAACAGTCAGCAGAGTGGACTCAGGTCAGACACCACCAGAGTGGACCCAGGTCAGATACCACCAACAGTCAGCAGAGTGGACCCAGGTCAGACACCACCAGAGTGGACCCAGGTCAGACACCACCAACAGTCAGCAGAGTGGACCCAGGTCAGACACCACCAACAGTCAGCAGAGTGGACCCAGGTCAGACACCACCAGAGTGGACCCAGGTCAGACACCACCAGAGTGGACCCAGGTCAGACACCACCAGAGTGGACCCAGGTCAGACACCACCAGAGTGGACCCAGGTCAGACACCACCAGAGTGGACCCAGGTCAGACACCACCAGAGTGGACCCAGGTCAGACACCACCAACAGTCAGCAGAGTGGACTCAGGTCAGACACCATCAGAGTGGACCCAGGTCAGACACCACCAGAGTGGACCCAGGTCAGACACCATCAGAGTGGACCCAGGTCAGACACCACCAGAGTGGACCCAGGTCAGACACCACCAGAGTGGACCCAGGTCAGACACCACCAGAGTGGACCCAGGTCAGACACCATCAGAGTGGACCCAGGTCAGACACCACCAGAGTGGACCCAGGTCAGACACCACCAATAGTCAGCAGAGTGGACCCAGGTCAGACACCACCAACGGTCAGCAGAGTGGACTCAGGTCAGACACCACCAACAGTCAGCAGAGTGGACTCAGGTCAGACACCACCAACGATCAGCAGAGTGGACCCAGGTCAGACACCACCAACAGTCAGCAGAGTGGACCCAAGTCAGACACCACCAGAGTGGACCCAGGTCAGACACTACCAACAGTCAGCAGAGTGGACCCAGGTCAGACACCACCAGAGTGGACCTAGGTCAGACACCACCAGAGTGGACCCAGGTCAGACACCACCAGAGTGGACCCAGGTCAGACACCACCAGAGTGGACCCAGGTCAGACACCATCAGAGTGGACCCAGGTCAGACACCATCAGAGTGGACCCAGGTCAGACACCACCAGAGTGGACCCAGGTCAGACACCACCAATAGTCAGCAGAGTGGACCCAGGTCAGACACCACCAACGGTCAGCAGAGTGGACTCAGGTCAGACACCACCAGAGTGGACCCAGGTCAGACACCACCAGAGTGGACCCAGGTCAGACACCACCAACAGTCAGCAGAGTGGACTCAGGTCAGACACCACTAACGGTCAGCAGAGTGGACCCAGGTCAGAAACCACCAACAGTCAGCAGAGTGGACTCAGGTCAGACACCACCAACAGTCAGCAGAGTGGACCCAGGTCAGACACCACCAACAGTCAGCAGAGTGGACCCAGGTCAGACACCACCAACAGTCAGCAGAGTGGACCCAGGTCAGACACCACCAGAGTGGACTCAGGTCAGACACCACCAACAGTCAGCAGAGTGGACCCAGGTCAGACACCACCAGAGTGGACCCAGGTCAGACACCACCAACAGTCAGCAGAGTAGACCCAGGTCAGACACCACCAGAGTGGACCCAAGTCAGACACCACCAGAGTGGACCCAGGTCAGACACCACCAACAGTCAGCAGAGTGGACCCAGGTCAGACACCACCAGAGTGGACCCAAGTCAGACACCACCAGAGTGGACCCAGGTCAGACACCACCAACAGTCACCAGAGTGGACCCAGGTCAGACACCACCAACAGTCAGCAGAGTGGACTCAGGTCAGACACCACCAACAGTCAGCAGAGTGGACCCAGGTCAGACACCACCAGAGTGGACTCAGGTCAGACACCACCAGAGTGGACCCAGGTCAGACACCACCAACAGTCAGCAGAGTGGACTCAGATCAGACACCACCAACGGTCAGCAGAGTGGACCCAGGTCAGAAACCACCAACAGTCAGCAGAGTGGACTCAGGTCAGACCTGAGTCCACTCAGCCTGCCAGCATAGTGGAGTCTGCCACTAGCATAGTTAGTGTAGTCAGCTCAGCTATCACCATTGAGACCGTGTCTGTGCCTCGACCTGGGTTGGGCAAAACTAAACATGGCGGTGTTCGCCTTAGCAATCTCACTAGGATAAAGACCACCTCCATTCCTGTCATTACTGAAAGAGATCATGATACCTCACATCTCAAAATAGGGCTACTTAATGTTAGATCCCTTACTTCAAAGGCAATTATAGTCAATGAACTAATCACTGATCATAATCTTGATGTGATTGGCCTGACTGAAACATGGCTTAAGCCTGATGAATTTACTGTGTTAAATGAGGCCTCACCTCCTGGCTACACTAGTGACCATATCCCCCGTGCATCCCGCAAAGGCGGAGGTGTTGCTAACATTTACGATAGCAAATTTCAATTTACAAAAAAAAAAATGACGTTTTCGTCTTTTGAGCTTCTAGTCATGAAATCTATGCAGCCTACTCAATCACTTTTTATAGCTACTGTTTACAGGCCTCCTGGGCCATATACAGCGTTTCTCACTGAGTTCCCTGAATTCCTATCAGACCTTGTAGTCATTGCAGATAATATTCTAATCTTTGGTGACTTTAATATTCACATGGAAAAGTCCACAGACCCACTCCAAAAGGCTTTTGGAGCCATCATCGACTCAGTGGGTTTTGTCCAACATGTCTCTGGACCCACTCACTCTCACAGTCATACGCTGGACCTAGTTTTGTCCCATGGAATAAATGTTGTGGATCTTAATGTTTTTCCTCATAATCCTGGACTATCAGACCACCATTTTATTACGTTTGCAATTGCAACAAATAATCTGCTCAGACCCCAACCAAGGAACATCAAAAGTCGTGCTATAAATTCACAGACAACACAAAGATTCCTTGATGCCCTTCCAGACTCCCTCTGCCTACCCAAGGACGCCAGAGGACAAAAATCCGTTAACCACCTAACTGAGGATCTCAATTTAACCTTGCGCAATACCCTAGATGCAGTTGCACCCCTAAAAACTAAAAAAATGTCTCATAAGAAACTAGCTCCATGGTACACAGAAAATACCCGAGCTCTGAAGCAAGCTTCCAGAAAATTGGAACGGAAATGGCGCCACACCAAACTGGAAGTCTTCCGACTAGCTTGGAAGGATGGTACCGTGCAGTACCGAAGAGCCCTTACTGCTGCTCGATCGTCCTATTTTTCTAACTTAATTGAGGAAAATAAGAACAATCCGAAATTCCTTTTTGATACTGTGGCAAAGCTAACTAAAAAGCAGCATTCCCCAAGAGAGGATGACTTGCACTTTAGCAGTGATAAATTCATGAACTTCTTTGAGGAAAAGATTATGATTATTAGAAAGCAAATTACGGACTCCTCTTTAAACCTGCGTATTCCTCCAAACCTCAGTTGTCCTGAGTCTGCACAACTCTGCCAGGACCTAGGATCAAGAGAGACGCTCAAGTGTTTTAGTACTATATCTCTTGACACAATGATGAAAATAATCATGGCCTCTAAACCTTCAAGCTGTATACTGGACCCTATTCCAACTAAACTACTGAAAGAGCTGCTTCCTGTGCTTGGCCCTCCTATGTTGAACATAATAAACGGCTCTCTATCCACTGGATGTGTACCAAACTCACTAAAAGTGGCAGTAATAAAGCCTCTCTTGAAAAAGCCAAACCTTGACCCAGAAAATATAAAAAACTATCGGCCTATATCGAATCTTCCATTCCTCTCAAAGATTTTAGAGAAGGCTGTTGCGCAGCAACTCACTGCCTTCCTGAAGACAAACAATGTATACGAAATGCTTCAGTCTGGTTTTAGACCCCATCATAGCACTGAGACGGCACTTGTGAAGGTGGTAAATGACATTTTGATGGCATCGGACCGAGGCTCTGCATCTGTCCTCGTGCTCCTAGACCTTAGTGCTGCTTTTGATACCATCGATCACCACATTCTTTTGGAGAGATTGGAAACCCAAATTGGTCTACACGGACATGTTCTGGCCTGGTTTAGGTCTTATCTGTCGGAAAGATATCAGTTTGTCTCTGTGAATGGTTTGTCCTCTGACAAATCAACTGTACATTTCGGTGTTCCTCAAGGTTCTGTTTTAGGACCACTATTGTTTTCACTATATATTTTACCTCTTGGGGATGTTATTCGAAAACATAATGTAAACTTTCACTGCTATGCGGATGACACACAGCTGTACATTTCAATGAAACATGGTGAAGCACCAAAATTGCCCTCGCTAGAAGCATGTGTTTCAGACATAAGGAAGTGGATGGCTGCAAACTTTCTACTATTAAACTCGGACAAAACAGAGATGCTTGTTCTAGGTCCCAAGAAACAAAGAGATCTTCTGTTGAATCTGACAATTAATCTTAATGGTTGTACAGTCGTCTCAAATAAAACTGTGAAGGACCTCGGCGTTACTCTGGACCCTGATCTCTCTTTTGAAGAACATATCAAGACCATTTCGAGGACAGCTTTTTTCCATCTACGTAACATTGCAAAAATCAGAAACTTTCTGTCCAAAAATGATGCAGAAAAATTAATCCATGCTTTTGTCACTTCTAGGTTAGACTACTGCAATGCTCTATTTTCCGGCTACCCGGATAAAGCACTAAATAAACTTCAGTTAGTGCTAAATACGGCTGCTAGAATCCTGACTAGAACCAAAAAATTTGATCATATTACTCCAGTGCTAGCCTCTCTACACTGGCTTCCTGTCAAAGCAAGGGCTGATTTCAAGGTTTTACTGCTAACCTACAAAGCATTACATGGGCTTGCTCCTACCTACCTCTCTGATTTGGTCCTGCCGTACATACCTATACGTACGCTACGGTCACAAGACGCAGGCCTCCTAATTGTCCCTAGAATTTCTAAGCAAACAGCTGGAGGCAGGGCTTTCTCCTATAGAGCTCCATTTTTATGGAACGGTCTGCCTACCCATGTCAGAGACGCAAACTCGGTCTCAACCTTTAAGTCTTTACTGAAGACTCATCTCTTCAGTGGGTCATATGATTGAGTGTAGTCTGGCCCAGGAGTGGGAAGGTGAACGGAAAGGCTCTGGAGCAACGAACCGCCCTTGCTGTCTCTGCCTGGCCGGTTCCCCGTTTTCCACTGGGATTCTCTGCCTCTAACCCTGTTACGGGGGCTGAGTCACTGGCTTGCTGGGGCTCTCTCGTGCCGTCCCTGGGGGGATGCGTCACCTGGGTGGGTTGATTCACTGTTGTGGTCGGCCTGTCTGGGTTCCCCCACCCCTTGGGTTGTACCGTGTCGGAGATCTTTGTGGGCTATACTCGGCCTTGTCTCAGGATGGTAAGTTGGTGGTTGAAGATTTCCCTCTAGTGGTGTGGGGGCTGTGCTTTGGCAAAGTGGGTGGGGTTATATCCTTCCTGTTTGGCCCTGTCCGGGGTGTCCTCGGATGGGGCCACAGTGTCTCCTGACCCCTCCTGTCTCAGCCTCCAGTATTTATGCTGCAGTAGTTTATGTGTCGGGGGCTAGGGTCAGTTTGTTTATCTGGAGTACTTCTCCTGTCCTATTCGGTGTCCTGTGTAAATCTAAGTGTGCGTTCTCTAATTCTCTCCTTCTCTCTTTCTTTCTCTCTCTCGGAGGACCTGAGCCCTAGAACCATGCCCCAGGACTACCTGACATGATGACTCCTTGCTGTCCCCAGTCCACCTGGCCATGCTGCTGCTCCAGTTTCAACTGGCCTGGGCCCTAGGACCATGTCCCAGGACTACCTGACATGAGGACTCCTTGCTGTCCCCAGTCCACCTGGCCATGCTCCTGCTCCAGTTTCAACTGTTCTGCCTTACTATTATTCAACCATGCTGGTCATTTATGAACATTTGAACATCTTGGCCACGTTCTGTTATAATCTCCACCTGGCACAGCCAGAAGAGGACTAGCCACCCCACATATGCTCTCTCTAATTCTCTCTTTCTTTTCTCTCTCGGAGGACCTGAGCCCTAGGACCGTGCCCCAGGACTACCTGACATGATGGCTCCTTGCTGTCCCCAGTCCATCTGACTGTGCTGCTGCTCCAGTTTCAACTGTTCTGCCTTATTATTATTTGACCATGCTGGTCATTTATGAACATTTGAACATCTTGGTCATGTTCTGTTATAATCTCTACCCGGCACAGCCAGAAGAGGACTGGCCACCCCACATAGCCCGGTTCCTCTCTAGGTTTCTTCCTAGGTTTTGGCCTTTCTAGGGAGTTTTTCCTAGCCACCGTGCTTTTACACCTGCATTGTTTGCTGTTTGGGGTTTTAGGCTGGGTTTCTGTACAGCACTTTGAGATATCAGCTGATGTACGAAGGGCTATATAAATAAATTTGATTTGATTTGATTTGATTTGATTACTGGTCCAACACTCTAACCACTAAGCTACCTGCTGGTTACTAGCCCAACGCTCTAACCACTAGGCTACTTGCTGGTTACTAGTCCAACGCTCTAACCACTAGGATACCTGCTGGTTACTGGTCCAACGCTCTAACCACTAGGATACCTGCTGGTTACTAGTCCAACGCTCTAACCAATAGACTACCTGCTGGTTACTAGTCCAACGCGCTAACCACTAGACTACCTGCTGGTTACTGGTCCAACGCTCTAACCACTAGACTACCTGCTGGTTACTGGTCCAACGCTCTAACCACTAGACTACCTGCTGGTTACTAGTCCAACGCTCTAACCACTAGACTACCTGCTGGTTACTGGCCCAATGCTCTAACCACTAGGCTACCTGCCTCTAACCACTAGGATACCTGCTGGTTACTAGTCCAACGCTCTAACCACTAGGCTACCTGCTGGTTACTGGTCCAACACTCTAACCACTAGGCTACC
Organism: Oncorhynchus gorbuscha; assembly: GCF_021184085.1. Taxonomy (NCBI): domain Eukaryota; kingdom Metazoa; phylum Chordata; class Actinopteri; order Salmoniformes; family Salmonidae; genus Oncorhynchus; species Oncorhynchus gorbuscha. The sequence continues at coordinate 19,745 of NW_025747097.1, forward strand.
TGCTGGTTACTGGCCCAACACTCAAACCACTAGGCTACCTGCTGGTTACTGGCCCAACACTCAAACCACTAGGCTACCTGCTGGTTACTGGCCCAACACTCAAACCACTAGACTACCTGCTGGTTACTAGTCCAACACTATAACCACTAGGCTACCTGCTGGTTACTAGTCCAACCCTCTAACCACTAGGCTACCTGCTGGTTACTGGTCCAACACTCTAACCACTAGGCTACCTGCTGGTTACTAATCCAACACTCTAACCACTAGGCTACCTGCTGGTTACTGGTCCAACACTCTAACCACTAGGCTACATGCTGGTTACTAGTCCAACGCTCTAACCACTAGGCTACCTGCTGGTTACTGGTCCAATGCTCTAACCACTAGGCTACCTGCTGGTTACTGTTCAAACCCTCTAACCACTAGGATACCTGCTGGTTACTGGTCCAACGCTCTAACCACTAGGATACCTGCTGGTTACTGGTCCAACACTCTAACCACTAGGATACCTGTTGGTTACTAGTCCAACGCTCTAACCACTAGACTACCTGCTGGTTACTAGTCCAACGCTCTAACCACTAGACTACCTGCTGGTTACTAGTCCAACGCTCTAACCACTAGACTACCTGCTGGTTACTAGTCCAACGCTCTAACCACTAGACTACCTGCTGGTTACTAGTCCAACGCTCTAACCACTAGACTACCTGCTGGTTACTAGTCCAACGCTCTAACCACTAGACTACCTGCTGGTTACTAGTCCAACGCTCTAACCACTAGACTACCTGCTGGTTACTAGTCCAACGCTCTAACCACTAGACTACCTGCTGGTTACTAGTCCAACGCTCTAACCACTAGACTACCTGCTGGTTACTAGTCCAACGCTCTAACCACTAGACTACCTGCTGGTTACTAGTCCAACGCTCTAACCACTAGACTACCTGCTGGTTACTAGTCCAACGCTCTAACCACTAGACTACCTGCTGGTTACTAGTCCAACGCTCTAACCACTAGACTACCTGCTGGTTACTAGTCCAACACTCAAACCACTAGGCTACCTGCTGGTTACTGGTCCAACGCTCTAACCACTAGGATACCTGCTGGTTACTGGTCCAACGCTCTAACCACTAGGATACCTGCTGGTTACTAGTCCAACGCTCTAACCACTAGACTACCTGCTGGTTACTAGTCCAACGCGCTAACCACTAGACTACCTGCTGGTTACTGGTCCAACGCTCTAACCACTAGACTACCTGCTGGTTACTGGTCCAACGCTCTAACCACTAGACTACCTGCTGGTTACTAGTCCAACGCTCTAACCACTAGACTACCTGCTGGTTACTGGCCCAATGCTCTAACCACTAGGCTACCTGCCTCTAACCACTAGGATACCTGCTGGTTACTAGTCCAACGCTCTAACCACTAGGCTACCTGCTGGTTACTGGTCCAACACTCTAACCACTAGGCTACCTGCTGGTTACTGGCCCAACACTCAAACCACTAGGCTACCTGCTGGTTACTGGCCCAACACTCAAACCACTAGGCTACCTGCTGGTTACTGGCCCAACACTCAAACCACTAGACTACCTGCTGGTTACTAGTCCAACACTATAACCACTAGGCTACCTGCTGGTTACTAGTCCAACGCTCTAACCACTAGGCTACCTGCTGGTTACTGGTCCAACACTCTAACCACTAGGCTACCTGCTGGTTACTAGTCCAACACTCTAACCACTAGGCTACCTGCTGGTTACTGGTCCAACACTCTAACCACTAGGCTACATGCTGGTTACTAGTCCAACGCTCTAACCACTAGGCTACCTGCTGGTTACTGGTCCAATGCTCTAACCACTAGGCTACCTGCTGGTTACTGTTCAAACCCTCTAACCACTAGGATACCTGCTGGTTACTGGTCCAACGCTCTAACCACTAGGATACCTGCTGGTTACTGGTCCAACACTCTAACCACTAGGATACCTGCTGGTTACTAGTCCAACGCTCTAACCACTAGACTACCTGCTGGTTACTAGTCCAACGCTCTAACCACTAGACTACCTGCTGGTTACTAGTCCAACGCTCTAACCACTAGACTACCTGCTGGTTACTAGTCCAACGCTCTAACCACTAGACTACCTGCTGGTTACTAGTCCAACGCTCTAACCACTAGACTACCTGCTGGTTACTAGTCCAACGCTCTAACCACTAGACTACCTGCTGGTTACTAGTCCAACGCTCTAACCACTAGACTACCTGCTGGTTACTAGTCCAACGCTCTAACCACTAGACTACCTGCTGGTTACTAGTCCAACGCTCTAACCACTAGACTACCTGCTGGTTACTAGTCCAACGCTCTAACCACTAGACTACCTGCTGGTTACTAGTCCAACGCTCTAACCACTAGACTACCTGCTGGTTACTAGTCCAACGCTCTAACCACTAGACTACCTGCTGGTTACTAGTCCAACGCTCTAACCACTAGACTACCTGCTGGTTACTAGTCCAACGCTCTAACCACTAGACTACCTGCTGGTTACTAGTCCAACACTCAAACCACTAGGCTACCTGCTGGTTACTGGTCCAACACTCTAACCACTAGGCTACCTGCTGGTTACTAGTCCAACACTCTAACCACTAGGCTACCTGCTGGTTACTAGTCCAACGCTCTAACCACTAGGATACCTGCTGGTTACTACGCTCTAACCCTGTGGGTTACTAGTCCTACGCTCTAACCCTGTGGGCTACTGGCCCTACGCTCTAACCCTGTGGGTTACTGGCCCTACGCTCTAACCCTGTGGGTTACTGGTCCTACGCTCTAACCCTGTGGGTTACTGGCCCTATGCTCTAACCCTGTGGGCTACTGGTCCTACGCTCTAACCCTGTGGGTTACTGGTCCTACGCTCTAACCCTGTGGGTTACTGGTCCTACGCTCTAACCCTGCGGGTTACTGGTCCTACGCTCTAACCCTGCTGGTTACTGGTCCTACGCTCTAACCCTACTGGTTACTGGTCCTACGCTCTAACCCTGTGGGCTACTGGTCCTACGCTCTAACCCTGAGGGTTACTGGTCCTACGCTCTAACCCTGTGGGTTACTGGTCCTACGCTCTAACCCTGGGGGTTACTGGTCCTACGCTCTAACCCTGCGGGTTACTGGTCCTACGCTCTAACCCTGCGGGTTACTGGCCCTACGCTCTAACCCTGCGGGTTACTGGTCCTACGCTCTAACCCTGCGGGTTACTGGTCCTACGCTCTAACCCTGCGGGTTACTGGTCTTACGCTCTAACCCTGTGGGTTACTGGCCCTACGCTCTAACCCTGCTGGTTACTGGTCCTATGCTCTAACCCTGCTGGTTACTGGCCCTACGCTCTAACCCTGTGGGTTACTGGCCCTACGCTCTAACCCTGTGGGTTACTGGTCCTTCTGGTGTGTTTGTGTGTCTAGGTAACATCCGTTGGTCAGTGTGTTTTAGAGAAACAGATGGCTCTGACGTCACACACACACACTGCCATCACCATCAATCACACACACACACACACACACACACACACACACCACACACACAGACACACCACACACACACACTGCCATCACCATCAATCACACACACACACACACACACCGTAAACACACACACACAGACACACACAAACATCATAGACACACACACACACACACACCGTAAACACACACACACAGACACACACAAACATCATAGACACACACACACACACACACACACACACACACACACACACACACACACACACACACACACACACACACACACACACACACACACACACACACACACACACACACACACACACACACACACACACACACACACACACACCAGGCAGGAGAAGTGAACATGCTCAACATCAATCATCCAGCTGAATAAATACATCAACTGGAATACAGAACAGACCAGAGGAGGCTGGTGGGGGAGGCTGGAACACAGTACAGACCAGAGGAGGCTGGAATACAGAACAGACCAGAGGAGGCTGGTGGGGGAGGCTGGAACACAGTACAGACCAGAGGAGGCTGGAATACAGTACAGACCAGAGGAGGCTGGTGGGGGAGGCTGGAACACAGTACAGACCAGAGGAGGCTGGTGGGGGAGGCTGGAATACAGTACAGACCAGAGGAGGCTGGTGGGGGAGGCTGGAATACAATACAGACCAGAGGAGGCTGGTGGGGGAGGCGGGAATACAGAACAGACCAGAGGAGGCTGGTGGGGGAGGCTGGAATACAGAACAGACCAGAGGAGGCTGGTGGGGGAGGCTGGAATACAGTACAGACCAGAGGAGGCTGGAATACAGAACAGACCAGAGGAGGCTGGTGGGGGAGGCTGGAACACAGAACAGACCAGAGGAGGCTGGTGGTAGGAGGCTGGAATACAGAACAGACCAGAGGAGGCTGGTGGGGGAGGCTGGAATACAGAACAGACCAGAGGAGGCTGGAACACAGCCTAGGACAGGTCTGACAACAGGGTAGGGCAGGTCTGACAACAGGGTAGGACAGGTCTGATAACAGGGTAGGACAGGTCTGATAACAGGGTAGGACAGGTCTGATAACAGGGTAGGACAGGTCTGATAACAGGGTAGGGCAGGTCTGACAACAGGGTAGGACAGGTCTGATAACAGGGTAGGACAGGTCTGATAACAGGGTAGGACAGGTCTGACAACAGGGTAGGACAGGTCTAATAACAGGGTAGGGCAGGTCTGATAACATCATTTCACTGTGAGGTCTACTACACCTGTTGTATTCAGCATTTCACTGTGAGGTCTACTACACCTGTTGTATTCAGCATTTCACTGTGAGGTCTACTACACCTGTTGTATTCAGCATTTCACTGTGAGGTCTACTACACCTGTTGTATTCAGCATTTCACTGTGAGGTCTACTACACCTGTTGTATTCAGCATTTCACTGTGAGGTCTACTACACCTGTTGTATTCAGCATTTCACTGTGAGGTCTACTACACCTGTTGTATTCAGCATTTCACTGTGAGGTCTACTACACCTGTTGTATTCAGCATTTCACTGTGAGGTCTACTACACCTGTTGTATTCAGCATTTCACTGTGAGGTGTACTACACCTGTTGTATTCAGCATTTCACTGTGAGGTGTACTACACCTGTTGTATTCAGCATTTCACTGTGAGGTCTACTACACCTGTTGTATTCAGCATTTCACTGTGAGGTCTACTACACCTGTTGTATTCAGCATTTCACTGTGAGGTCTACTACACCTGTTGTATTCAGCATTTCACTGTGATGTCTACTACACCTGTTGTATTCAGCATTTCACTGTGATGTCTACTACACCTGTTCGGCGAACGTGACAAATAAACTTTGATTTGAAAACATCTGCTGCACAAATACCGACAAACAATTCGTTTTTATTTTGGCAGAAAATAAACGTGCATATGTGTGTGTAGTCTGTGGTGTGTGTGTGTGTAGTCTGTGGTGTGTGTGTGTGTGTGTGTGTAGTCTGTGGTGTGTGTGTGTGTGTGTAGTCTGTGGTGTGTGTGTGTGTGTGTGTGTAGTCTGTGGTGTGTGTGTGTGTGTGTGTGTAGTCTGTGTGTGTGTGTGTGTGTGTGTGTGTAGTCTGTGGTGTGTGTGTGTGTGTGTGTGTAGTCTGTGGTGTGTGTGTGTGTGTGTGTGTGTGTGTGTGTAGTCTGTGTGTGTGTGTGTGTGTAGTCTGTGTGTGTGTGTCTGTGTGTGTGTGTAGTCTGTGTGTGTGTGTGTGTGTGTGTGTGTAGTCTGTGTGTGTGTGTGTGTGTGTAGTCTGTGGTGTGTGTGTGTGTAGTCTGTGGTGTGTTTGTGTGTGTGTGTAGTCTGTGTGTGTGTGTGTGTGTGTGTGTGTGTGTGTGTAGTCTGTGTGTAGTCTGTGTGTGTGTGTGTGTGTGTGTGTGTGTGTGTAGTCTGTGTGTGTGTGTAGTCTGTGTGTGTGTGTAGTCTGTGTGTGTGTGTAGTCTGTGTGTGTAGTCTGTGTGTGTGTGTGTGTGTGTGTGTGTAGTCTGTGTGTGTGTGTGTGTCTGTGGTGTGTGTGTGTGTGTGTGTGTGTCTGTGTGTGTGTGTGTGTGTGTGTGTGTGTGTGTGTGTGTGTGTGTATCAGTCGTCAGCTCCTATGTTGTGGAACAGACAAGACATTGACTCTCCACAGTGGATCCTCCGTACAGCTTCAGACAGGATCAGAGAAACATCAACCGTCTTTATCTTACAGCACTGGAGCTTCTGGGACGAGTGGGGAATCGTGTTGGTTACCACCACCTAGAGAAGAGAGAGACAGAGACAGACAGACGGGCAGAGAGACAGACAGACGGACAGATAGACAGACAGACAGATGGGCAGAGTGACAGACAGACAGACGGGCAGACAGACAGACGGGCAGAGAGACAGACAGACAGACGGGCAGAGAGACAGACAGACAGACGGGCAGAGAGACAGACAGACGGGCAGAGAGACAGACAGACGGGCAGAGAGACAGACAGACGGGCAGAGAGAGAGACTAAATCAAGAGAATCATGAGAAAACTAATAAAGCTCCAACTAGACAGACAGACCCTCCCCTCCGTTCCCGTCCCCTCCCCTCCATTCCCCTCCCCTCCGTTCCTGTCCCCTCCCCTCCGTTCCTGTCCCGTCCCCTCCCCTCCGTTCCCCGTCCCCTCCGTTCCAGTCCCCTCCGTTCCCTCCCCTCCGTTCCGTCCCCTCCCCTCCATTCCCCTCCCCTCCGTTCCTGTCCCCTCCCCTCCGTTCCTGTCCCGTCCCCTCCCCTCCGTTCCGTCCCCTCCGTTCCAGTCCCCTCCGTTCCCTCCCCTCCGTTCTCGTCCCCTCCGTTCCCGTCCCCTCCGATCTCGTCCCCTCCGTTCCCGTCCCCTCCCCTCCGATCTCGTCCCCTCCGTTCCCGTCCCCTCCCCTCCGTTCCCCTCCCCTCCGTTCCCGTCCCCTCCGTTCCCGTCCCCTCCCCTCCGTTCCGTCCCCCCCCCCTCCCTCCGTTCCCGTCGCCTCCGTTCCCCTCCCCTCCGTTCCGTCCCCTCCCCTCCGTTCCCGTCCCCTCCGTTTCGTCCCCTTACCTCCGTTCCCGTCCCCCTCCGTTTCGTCCCCCTCCGTTCCGTCCCCCTCCGTTCCCTCCCCTCCCCTCCGTTCCCGTCCCCCTCCGTTCCCTCCCCTCCGTTCCCGTCCCCTCCGTTCTCCTCCCCTCCGTTCCCGTCCCCTCCGTTCCCGTCCCCTCCGTTCCCGTTCCCTCCGTTCCCATCCCCTCCCGTTCCCCTCCCCTCCCGTTCCCCTCCCCTCCCGTTCCCGATCCCTCCGTTCCCGTCCCCTCCCGTTCCCGTCCCCTCCGTTCCAGTCCCCTCCGTTCCAGTCCCCTCCGTTTCCGTCGCCTCCCCTCCGTCCCCTCCATTCCCATCCCCTCCGTTCCCGTTCCCCTCCTGTTCCGTCCCCGTCCCCTCCCGTTCCCCTCCGTTCCCGTCCCGTCCCCTCCCCCTCCTATCCTGTCCCCTCCATTCCCGTCCCCTCCGATCCCGTCCCCTCCCCACCCCCTCCTATCCCGTCCCCTCCGTTCCCGTCCCCTCCGTTCCATCCCGTTCCCGTCCCCTCCGTTCCCGTCCCCTCCCCTCCGTTCGTCCCCTCCGTTCCCGTCCCCTTCGTTCCCCTCCCCTCCGTTCCGTTCCCCTCCGTTCCCCTCCCCTCCGTTCCGTTCCCCTCCCCTCCATTCTGCTCTTACCTGACTAATGGCTGACTCCTGGAGGATTCTGGGAGCGTCCGCAGACAGGATGGCATGTGTTGCCATGGCGATGATCGGCCCCGCCCCCCTCTCCCTCAGCATCTCCGCTGCCGCCACAAAACCCACTGCATCATCGATGATGTCATCCTGACATACACACACACACCAGGTTAACGCACATACACACCTCCCCCGTCCTGCCCTGACGATGTCACACAGCCTCCTCCCCGACCTCTGACCCCAGCCACTCACCACGATGATGGCGATGCGTCCGGCCACATCTCCCACGGCTGTGATAGGATGCTTCTCCTTAGGGATACAGACTGACAGAGAGAGAGACGGTAGAGGCCCTTTATCTACTGACCCAGAGTCAGATGATCTCCTTAGGGATACAGACTGACAGAGAGAGAGACGGTAGAGGCCCTTTATCTACTGACCCAGAGTCAGATGATATCCTTAGGGATACAGACTGACAGAGAGAGAGACGGTAGAGGCCCTTTATCTACTGACCCAGAGTCAGATGATCTCCTTAGGGATACAGACTGACAGAGAGAGAGACGGTAGAGGCCCGTTATCTACTGACCCAGAGTCAGATGAAGTCCTTTATCTACTGACCCAGAGTCAGATGAGGTCCTTTATCTACTGACCCAGAGTCAGATGAGGTCCTTTATCTACTGACCCAGAGTCAGATGAGGCCCTTTATCTACTGACCCAGAGTCAGATGAGGCCCTTTATCTACTGACCCAGAGTCAGATGAAGTCCTTTATCTACTGACCCAGAGTCAGATGAGGCCCGTTATCTACTGACCCAGAGTCAGATGAAGTCCTTTATCTACTGACCCAGAGTCAGATGATCTCCTTAGGGATACAGACTGACAGAGAGAGAGACGGTAGAGGCCCTTTATCTACTGACCCAGAGTCAGATGAAGTCCTTTATCTACTGACCCAGAGTCAGATGAGGTCCTTTATCTACTGACCCAGAGTCAGATGAGGCCCTTTATCTACTGACCCAGAGTCAGATGAGGCCCTTTATCTACTGACCCAGAGTCAGATGAAGTCCTTTATCTACTGACCCAGAGTCAGATGAGGTCCTTTATCTACTGACCCAGAGTCACATGAAGTCCTTTATCTGTCTCCTCACCACGCGCTCTCACCACTGGTGTCCCCCAGGGCTCTGTTCTTGGCCTTCTCCTATTCTCGCTATACACCAAGTCACTTGGCTCTGTCATAACCTCACATGGTCTCTCTTATCATTGCTATGCAGACGACACACAACTAATCTTCTCCTTTCCCCCTTCTGATGACCAGGTGGCGAATCGCATCTCTGCATGTCTGGCAGACATATCAGTGTGGATGACGGATCACCACCTCAAGCTTAACCTCGGCAAGACGGAGCTGCTCTTCCTCCCGGGGAAGGACTGCCCGTTCCATGATCTCGCCATCACGGTTGACAACTCCATTGTGTCCTCCTCCCAGAGCGCCAAGAACCTTGGCGTGATCCTGGACAACACCCTGTCGTTCTCAACCAACATCAAGGCGGTGGCCCGTTCCTGTAGGTTCATGCTCTACAACATCCGCAGAGTACGACCCTGCCTCACACAGGAAGCGGCGCAGGTCCTAATCCAGGCACTTGTCATCTCCCGTCTGGATTACTGCAACTCGCTGTTGGCTGGGCTCCCTGCCTGTGTCATTAAACCCCTTCAACTCATCCAGAACGCCGCAGCCCGTCTGGTGTTCAACCTTCCCAAGTTCTCTCACGTCACCCCGCTCCTCCGTTCTCTCCACTGGCTTCCAGTTGAAGCTCGCATCCGCTACAAGACCATGGTGCTTGCCTACGGAGCTGTGAGGGGAACGGCACCTCAGTACCTCCAGGCTCTGATCAGGCCCTACACCCAAACAAGGGCACTGCGTTCATCCACCTCTGGCCTGCTCGCCTCCCTACCACTGAGGAAGTACAGCTCCCGCTCAGCCCAGTCAAAACTGTTCGCTGCCCTGGCCCCCAATGGTGGAACAAACTCCCTCACGACGCCAGGACAGCGGAGTCAATCACCACCTTCCGGAGACACCTAAAACCCCACCTCTTTAAGGAATACCTAGGATAGGATAAGTAATCCCTCTCACCCCCCCCCCCCTAAGTTTTAGATGCACTATTGTAAAGTGGCTGTTCCACTGGATGTCATAAGGTGAATGCACCAATTTGTAAGTCGCTCTGGATAAGAGCGTCTGCTAAATGACTTAAATGTAAATGTAAAATCTACTGACCCAGAGTCAGATGAAGTCCTTTATCTACTGACCCAGAGTCAGATGCTCTCCTTAGGGATACAGACTGACAGAGAGAGAGACGGTAGAGGCCCTTTATCTACTGACCCAGAGTCAGATGAAGTCCTTTATCTACTGACCCAGAGTCAGATGAGGCCCTTTATCTACTGACCCAGAGTCAGATGAGGCCCGTTATCTACTGACCCAGAGTCAGATGAAGTCCTTTATCTACTGACCCAGAGTCAGATGAAGTCCTTTATCTACTGACCCAGAGTCAGATGAAGCAGGGAACTGTGTGGTGTGTCTCTAACAGGGAACTGTGTGGTTTGTCTCTAACAGGGAACTGTGTGGTGTGTCTCTAACAGGGAACTGTGTGGTGTGTCTCTAACAGGGAACTGTGTGGTGTGTCTCTAACAGGGAACTGTGTGTCTCTAACAGGGAACTGTGTGTCTCTAACAGGGAACTGTGTGTCTCTAACAGGGAACTGTGTGTCTCTAACAGGGAACTGTGTGGTGTGTCTCTAACAGGGAACTGTGTGGTGTGTCTCTAACAGGGAACTGTGTGGTGTGTCTCTAACAGGGAACTGTGTGGTGTGTCTCTAACAGGGAACTGTGTGGTGTGTCTCTAACAGGGAACTGTGTGGTGTGTCTCTAACAGGGAACTGTGTGGTGTGTCTCTAACAGGGAACTGTGTGGTGTGTCTCTAACAGGGAACTGTGTGTCTCTAACAGGGAACTGTGTGTCTCTAACAGGGAACTGTGTGGTGTGTCTCTAACAGGGAACTGTGTGGTGTGTCTCTAACAGGGAACTGTGTGGTGTGTCTCTAACAGGGAACTGTGTGGTGTGTCTCTAACAGGGAACTGTGTGGTGTGTCTCTAACAGGGAACTGTGTGGTGTGTCTCTAACAGGGAACTGTGTGGTGTGTCTCTAACAGGGAACTGTGTGTCTCTAACAGGGAACTGTGTGTCTCTAACAGGGAACTGTGTGTCTCTAACAGGGAACTGTGTGGTGTGTCTCTAACAGGGAACTGTGTGGTGTGTCTCTAACAGGGAACTGTGTGGTGTGTCTCTAACAGGGAACTGTGTGGTGTGTCTCTAACAGGGAACTGTGTGGTGTGTCTCTAACAGGGAACTGTGTGGTGTGTCTCTAACAGGGAACTGTGTGGTGTGTCTCTAACAGGGAACTGTGTGGTGTGTCTCTAACAGGGAACTGTGTGGTGTGTCTCTAACAGGGAACTGTGTGGTGTGTCTCTAACAGGGAACTGTGTGTCTCTAACAGGGAACTGTGTGTCTCTAACAGGGAACTGTGTGGTGTGTCTAACAGGGAACTGTGTGTCTCTAACAGGGAACTGTGTGTCTCTAACAGGGAACTGTGTGTCTCTAACAGGGAACTGTGTGGTGTGTCTCTAACAGGGAACTGTGTGTCTCTAACAGGGAACTGTGTGTCTCTAACAGGGAACTGTGTGGTGTGTCTAACAGGGAACTGTGTGTCTCTAACAGGGAACTGTGCGGTGTGTCTCTAACAGGGAACTGTGTGTCTCTAACAGGGAACTGTGTGTCTCTAACAGGGAACTGTGTGGTGTGTCTAACAGGGAACTGTGTGTCTCTAACAGGGAACTGTGTGTCTCTAACAGGGAACTGTGTGGTGTGTCTCTAACAGGGAACTGTGTGTCTCTAACAGGGAACTGTGGGTCTCTAACAGGGAACTGTGGGTCTCTAACAGGGAACTGTGTGTCTCTAACAGGGAACTGTGTGGTGTGTCTCTAACAGGGAACTGTGTGTCTCTAACAGGGAACTGTGTGTCTCTAACAGGGAACTGTGTGGTGTGTCTAACAGGGAACTGTGTGTCTCTAACAGGGAACTGTGTGGTGTGTCTCTAACAGGGAACTGTGTGTCTCTAACAGGGAACTGTGTGTCTCTAACAGGGAACTGTGTGGTGTGTCTAACAGGGAACTGTGTGTCTCTAACAGGGAACTGTGTGTCTCTAACAGGGAACTGTGTGTCTCTAACAGGGAACTGTGTGGTGTGTCTCTAACAGGGAACTGTGTGGTGTGTCTCTAACAGGGAACTGTGTGGTGTGTCTCTAACAGGGAACTGTGTGTCTCTAACAGGGAACTGTGGGTCTCTAACAGGGAACTGTGTGGTGGGTCTCTAACAGGGAACTGTGTGTCTCTAACAGGGAACTGTGTGTCTAACAGGGAACTGTGGGTCTAACAGGGAACTGTGGGTCTCTAACAGGGAACTGTGGGTCTCTAACAGGGAACTGTGTGGTGGGTCTCTAACAGGGAACTGTGTGTCTAACAGGGAACTGTGGGTCTCTAACAGGGAACTGTGTGGTGTGTCTCTAACAGGGAACTGTGTGTCTAACAGGGAACTGTGGGTCTCTAACAGGGAACTGTGTGGTGTGTCTCTAACAGGGAACTGTGTGTCTAACAGGGAACTGTGGGTCTCTAACAGGGAACTGTGTGGTGTGTCTCTAACAGGGAACTGTGTGTCTAACAGGGAACTGTGGGTCTCTAACAGGGAACTGTGTGGTGTGTCTCTAACAGGGAACTGTGTGTCTCTAACAGGGAACTGTGGGTGTCTTACAGGGTAGTTCAGGTAGACATCCGGTGGTTCTGACTGTCGGAGGAGAGTGCCGTCCGTCCAGCAGGTCCGTCTCTGCATCACCGTGGATCACAGCAATAGACACACGCAACCTCTCGGCGAGGGACTGGGCCCTGGACAACAGAGACAGAGAGACAGACACAGAGACAGACTTAGTTGTAGTGTGTTAATTCATAGCGTCAGGGTAACTCACCTCTTAGAGACAGAGAGACAGAGACAGAGAGACAGAGAGAGACAGAGAGACAGAGACAGAGAGACAGAGAGACAGACTTAGTTGTAGTGTGTTAATTCATAGCGTCAGGGTAACTCAGCTCTTAGAAACAGAGAGACAGAGAGACAGAGACAGAGAGACAGAGAAACAGACACAGAGACAGACAGAGAGACAGAGACAGAGAGACAGAGAGACAGACTTAGTTGTAGTGTGTTAATTCATAGCGTCAGGGTAACTCACCTCTTAGAAACAGAGACAGAGAGACAGAGAGACACAGACACAGAGACAGAGAGACAGACACAGAGACAGAGAGACAGACACAGAGAGACAGAGACAGAGAGACAGAGAGACAGACACAGAGACAGACTTAGTTGTAGTGTGTTGATTCATAGCGTCAGGGTAACTCACCTCTTAGAAACAGAGACACAGAGACAGACTTAGTTGTAGTGTGTTAATTCATAGCGTCAGGGTAACTCACCTCTTAGAAACAGAGACAGAGAGACAGAGAGACAGAGAGACAGACACAGAGACAGACTTAGTTGTAGTGTGTTAATTCATAGCGTCAGGGTAACTCACCTCTTAGAAACAGAGACAGAGAGACAGAGAGACAGACTTAGTTGTAGTGTGTTAATTCATAGCGTCAGGGTAACTCAGCTCTTAGAAACAGAGACAGAGAGACAGAGACAGAGACAGACAGACACAGAGACAGACTCAGTTGTAGTGTGTTAATTCATAGCGTCAGGGTAACTCACCTCTTAGAAACAGAGACAGAGAGACAGAGAGACAGACTTAGTTGTAGTGTGTTAATTCATAGCGTCAGGGTAACTCAGCTCTTAGAAACAGAGACAGAGAGACAGAGACAGACAGACACAGAGACAGACTTAGTTGTAGTGTGTTAATTCATAGCGTCAGGGTAACTCACCTCTTAGAAACAGAGACAGAGAGACAGAGACAGAGACAGACAGACACAGAGACAGACTTAGTTGTAGTGTGTTAATTCATAGCGTCAGGGTAACTCACCTCTTAGAGACAGAGAGACAGAGAGACAGAGACAGAGAGACAGAGAGACAGAGAGACAGAGACAGAGAGACAGAGAGACAGACTTAGTTGTAGTGTGTTAATTCATAGCGTCAGGGTAACTCACCTCTTAGAAACAGAGACAGAGAGACAGACACAGAGACAGACTTAGTTGTAGTGTGTTAATTCATAGCGTCAGGGTAACTCACCTCTTAGAGACAGAGACAGAGAGACAGAGAGACAGACTTAGTTGTAGTGTGTTAATTCATAGCGTCAGGGTAACTCACCTCTTAGAAACAGAGACAGAGAGACAGAGAGACACAGACACAGAGACAGAGAGACAGACACAGAGACAGAGAGACAGAGAGACAGAGAGACAGACACAGAGACAGACTTAGTTGTAGTGTGTTAATTCATAGCGTCAGGGTAACTCACCTCTTAGAAACAGAGACAGAGAGACAGAGAGACAGAGAGACAGACACAGAGACAGACTTAGTTGTAGTGTGTTAATTCATAGCGTCAGGGTAACTCACCTCTTAGAAACAGAGACAGAGAGACAGAGAGACAGACTTAGTTGTAGTGTGTTAATTCATAGCGTCAGGGTAACTCAGCTCTTAGAAACAGAGACAGAGAGACAGAGACAGAGACAGACAGACACAGAGACAGACTTAGTTGTAGTGTGTTAATTCATAGCGTCAGGGTAACTCACCTCTTAGAAACAGAGACAGAGAGACAGAGACAGAGAGACAGACACAGAGACAGACTTAGTTGTAGTGTGTTAATTCATAGCGTCAGGGTAACTCACCTCTTAGAAACAGAGACAGAGAGACAGAGAGACACAGAGACAGACTTAGTTGTAGTGTGTTAATTCATAGCGTTAGGGTAACTCACCTCTTAGAGACAGAGAGACAGAGAGACAGACACAGAGACAGACTTAGTTGTAGTGTGTTAATTCATAGCGTCAGGGTAACTCACCTCTTAGAAACAGAGACAGAGAGACAGAGAGACAGAGAGACAGACTTAGTTGTAGTGTGTTAATTCATAGCGTCAGGGTAACTCACCTCTTAGAGACAGAGACAGAGAGACAGAGAGACAGACTTAGTTGTAGTGTGTTAATTCATAGCGTCAGGGTAACTCACCTCTTAGAAACAGAGACAGAGAGACAGAGAGACAGAGAGACAGACACAGAGACAGACTTAGTTGTAGTGTGTTAATTCATAGCGTCAGGGTAACTCAGCTCTTAGAAACAGAGACAGAGAGACAGAGAGACAGACACAGAGACAGACTTAGTTGTAGTGTGTTAATTCATAGCGTCAGGGTAACTCACCTCTTAGAAACAGAGACAGAGAGACAGAGAGACAGACAGACAGACACAGAGACAGACTTAGTTGTAGTGTGTTAATTCATAGCGTCAGGGTAACTCACCTCTTAGAAACAGAGACAGAGAGACAGAGAGACAGACTTAGTTGTAGTGTGTTAATTCATAGCGTCAGGGTAACTCACCTCTTAGAAACAGAGACAGAGAGACAGAGAGACAGACACAGAGACAGACTTAGTTGTAGTGTGTTAATTCATAGCGTCAGGGTAACTCACCTCTTAGAAACAGAGACAGAGAGACAGACTTAGTTGTAGTGTGTTAATTCATAGCGTCAGGGTAACTCACCTCTTAGAAACAGAGACAGAGAGACAGAGAGACAGACTTAGTTGTAGTGTGTTAATTCATAGCGTCAGGGTAACTCACCTCTTAGAAACAGAGACAGAGAGACAGAGAGACAGAGAGACAGACACAGAGACAGACTTAGTTGTAGTGTGTTAATTCATAGCGTCGGGGTAACTCAGCTCTTAGAAACAGAGACAGAGAGACAGAGAGACAGAGAGACAGACACAGAGACAGACTTAGTTGTAGTGTGTTAATTCATAGCGTTAGGGTAACTCACCTCTTAGCGGAGGACGGTGATTTGGCCACGATGACGGCATTATGGTAGTCTGGAATCTACAGGGAGACAACAAGGAGTTATGGGTAGTGGAGTTTAGAATCTACAGGGAGACAACAAGGAGTTATGGGTAGTGTAAGTCCTTCCTCCTGTTTGTACTGTAGTAGGAGGGGGTTGTGGGTAGTGTAGTCCTCCCTCCTGTATGTACTGTAGTAGTAGGGGGTTGTGGGTAGTGTAGTCCTTCCTCCTGTATGTACTGTAGTAGTAGGGGTTGTGGGTAGTGTAGTCCTTCCTCCTGTATGTACTGTAGTAGTAGGGGTTGTGGGTAGTGTAGTCCTCCCTCCTCCTGTATGTACTGCAGTAGGAGGAGGTTGTGGGTAGTGTAGTCCTCCCTCCTGTATGTACTGTAGTAGTAGGGGGTTGTGGGTAGTGTAGTCCTTCCTCCTGTATGTATGGTAGTAGTAGGGGGTTGTGGGTAGTGTAGTCCTCCCTCCTGTATGTACTGCAGTAGTAGGGGTTGTGGGTAGTGTAGTCCTCCCTCCTGTATGTACTGTAGTAGTAGGGGGTTGTGGGTAGTGTAGTCCTTCCTCCTGTATGTACTGTAGTAGTAGGGGGTTGTGGGTAGTGTAGTCCTTCCTCCTGTATGTACTGCAGTAGTATGGGGTTGTGGGTAGTGTAGTCCTCCCTCCTGTATGTAATGCAGTAGTAGGGGGTTGTGGGTAGTGTAGTCCTCCCTCCTGTATGTACTGCAGTAGTAGGGGGTTGTGGGTAGTGTAGTCCTACCTCCTGTATGTACTGTAGTATTAGGGGGTTATGGGTAGTGTAGTCCTACCTCCTGTATGTACTGCAGTAGGAGGGGGTTGTGGGTAGTGTAGTCCTTCCTCCTGTATGTACTGTAGTAGTAGGGGTAGTGTAGTCCTACATGGCATATATTATTATTATATTATTACCTCCTCCTGTATGTACTGCAGTAGTAGGGGGTTGTGGGTAGTGTAGTCCCACCTCCTCCTGTATGTACTGTAGTAGGAGGGGGTTGTGGGTAGTGTAGTCCCACCTCCTCCTGTATGTACTGTAGTAGGAGGGGGTTGTGGGTAGTGTAGTCCTACCTCCTCCTGTATGTACTGTAGTAGTAGGGGGTTGTGGGTAGTGTAGTCCTCCCCCCTCCTGTATGTACTGCAGCATGAGGGGGTTGTGGGTAGTGTAGTCCTACCTCCTCCTGTATGTACTGCAGTAGGAAGGGAGAAGCTCTCAGGTTGTCTACTGGGATGTTGAAGAAGCCCTGAATCTCCTTCTGATGAAGATCCACAGTGATGAGATGGGTCAGACCTACACACACACACACACACACACACACACACACACACACACACACACACACACACACACACACACGTACGTCAGACCTCACACAGCGTAGATGAACCGTTATCTCCGACACATTTGATTATAAACATAACATCTCACCTGCCCTGCACATCAGAGAGGCGATCAGCTTACAGACGATGGATCCCCGTTTCCTCATCTTACACTGTTTACTGTAGGGTAGGTACGGCAGCACACCACACACACTCCTCGCGCACGCCGTCACGCACCCATACGCCATCACACACAGCTCCATCAGGCACCGGTTCACATCCCTGCACACACACACACTTTACTGTTACAGTAACACAAATACACAGAGAGAGGGAGAGCTCCATTGATAGAACAATTTGAATATTTAAAGTAGTGACTAAAGTATTCCACCCTGAATCTGTAGAATTGGGTGAAATGTGTTAGAATCATAAGACTATAATCTATAATCTACTATAACCCAGTATAAACTGACACCAGGTGTATCCTGTTATAAACTGACTGTGTACACCAGGTGTATCCTGTTATAAACTGTGTACACCAGGTGTATCCTGTTATAAACTGTGTACACCAGGTGTATCCTGTTATAAACTGTGTACACCAGGTGTATCCTGTTATAAACTGTGTACACCAGGTGTATCCTGTTATAAACTGTGTACACCAGGTGTATCCTGTTATAAACTGTGTACACCAGGTGTATCCTGTTATAAACTGTGTACACCAGGTGTATCCTGTTATAAACTGTGTACACCAGGTGTATCCTGTTATAAACTGTGTACACCAGGTGTATCCTGTTATAAACTGTGTACACCAGGTGTATCCTGTTATAAACTGTGTACACCAGGTGTATCCTGTTATAAACTGTGTACACCAGGTGTATCCTGTTATAAACTGTGTACACCAGGTGTATCCTGTTATAAACTGTGTACACCAGGTGTATGCTGTTATATACTGTGTACACCAGGTGTATGCTGTTATAAACTGTGTACACCAGGTGTATCCTGTTATAAACTGTGTACACCAGGTGTATCCTGTTATAAACTGACACCAGGTGTATTCTGTTATAAATTGACACCAGGTGTATCCTGTTATAAACTGACACCAGGTGTATCCTGTTATAAATTGACACCAGGTGTATCCTGTTATAAACTGACACCAGGTGTATCCTGTTATAAACTGACTGTGTACACCAGGTGTATTCTGTTATAAACTGACACCAGGTGTATCCTGTTATAAACTGACACCAGGTGTATCCTGTTATAAACTGACACCAGGTGTATTCTGTTATAAAT
Organism: Oncorhynchus gorbuscha; assembly: GCF_021184085.1. Taxonomy (NCBI): domain Eukaryota; kingdom Metazoa; phylum Chordata; class Actinopteri; order Salmoniformes; family Salmonidae; genus Oncorhynchus; species Oncorhynchus gorbuscha. The sequence continues at coordinate 38,138 of NW_025747097.1, forward strand.
TGACACCAGGTGTATCCTGTTATAAACTGACACCAGGTGTATCCTGTTATAAATTGACACCAGGTGTATCCTGTTATAAACTGACACCAGGTGTATCCTGTTATAAACTGACTGTGTACACCAGGTGTATCCTGTATAAACTGACGGTGAGATGGTCTGGATGATGTAGACGTCTTTCCCTCTGACCGACTCCTGGATCTGGATACGCGTTTCTATGGAGACAAGAAGTCAGGTCAGGGGTCACACAGAACCATTACCATCATCCTCCTCCTCTTCCTCACCTCCATTAGAATCCTGGTATACTTCAGTCTTCCCCAGCTCTACTCCCAGTCTCCTATAGACAGACAGGTTAGGAGGTGTTATGTAATATTCAACTAGAGGTGTAGACAGACAGACAGACAGACAGACAGACAGACAGACAGACAGACAGACAGACAGACAGACAGACAGACAGACAGACAGACAGACAGACAGACAGACAGACCACTCTAGTCAAGGCGTTTCTAGGCGTTTCTATCAAGGCGTTTCTATCTGATGTGTAGTAAGAGGGAGTCATGTCCACTCTAGTCAAGGCGTTTCTATCTGATGTGTAGTAAGAGGGAATCATGTCCACTCTAGTCAAGGCGTTTCTATCTGACGTGTAGTAAGAGGGAATCATGTCCACTCTAGTCAAGGCGTTTCTATCTGACGTGTAGTAAGAGGGAATCATGTCCACTCTAGTCAAGGCGTTTCTATCTGACGTGTAGTAAGAGGGAGTCATGTCCACTCTAGTCAAGGCGTTTCTATCTGCAACAGCCCTGGTGTAAACTGGAACATCTGGAAAGTGGGTGTGGTCTATTGACTCACTCTGCGATCCTATTGGCCAGCTCCATACAAGAGGGTGAGGAGTTAGCAGAGAACAGGACCAATCGGTCCTTCAGTTTGTCTACATTGGTCTTAGCCCCTCCCTCTGGGGGCGTGGCCAACCCCTGTCTGGGCTGCCACACTTCAGTGAGACCTTCCTGGAAAACACACAACATTATTACCACACAAATCACATTTAATTTGCCAAATACAACAGTGAAATGCTTACAAGCCCTTAACCAACAATGCAGATTTAAGAAAACAGGGTTAGGAAAATAAAACAAAGTTAATTTATTATTATTTTTTTTTAAATCGCACAATAAAATAACAATTACATTTACATTTAAGTAATTTAGCAGACGCTCTTATCCAGAGCGACTTACAAATTGGTGCATTCACCTTATGACATCCAGTGGAACAGTCACTTTACAATAGTGCATCTAAATCTTAAAGGGGGGGGGGTGAGAAGGATTACTTTATCCTATCCTAGGTATTCCTTAAAGAGGTGGGGTTTCAGGTGTCTCCGGAAGGTGGTGATTGACTCCGCTGTCCTGGCGTCGTGAGGGAGTTTGTTCCACCATTGGGGGGCCAGAGCAGCGAACAGTTTTGACTGGGCTGAGCGGGAGCTGTACTTCCTCAGTGGTAGGGAGGCGAGCAGGCCAGAGGTGGATGAACGCAGTGCCCTTGTTTGGGTGTAGGGCCTGATCAGAGCCTGGAGGTACTGAGGTGCCGTTCCCCTCACAGCTCCGTAGGCAAGCACCATGGTCTTGTAGCGGATGCGAGCTTCAACTGGAAGCCAGTGGAGAGAACGGAGGAGCGGGGTGACGTGAGAGAACTTGGGAAGGTTGAACACCAGACGGGCTGCGGCGTTCTGGATGAGTTGAAGGGGTTTAATGGCACAGGCAGGGAGCCCAGCCAACAGCGAGTTGCAGTAATCCAGACGGGAGATGACAAGTGCCTGGATTAGGACCTGCTCCGCTTCCTGTGTGAGGCAGGGTCGTACTCTGCGGATGTTGTAGAGCATGAACCTACAGGAACGGGCCACCGCCTTGATGTTGGTTGAGAACGACAGGGTGTTGTCCAGGATCACGCCAAGGTTCTTAGCGCTCTGGGAGGAGGACACAATGGAGTTGTCAACATGATGGCGAGATCATGGAACGGGCAGTCCTTCCCCGGGAGGAAGAGCAGCTCAGTCTTGCCGAGGTTCAGCTTGAGGTGGTGATCCGTCATCCACACTGATATGTCTGCCAGACATGCAGAGATGCGATTCGCCACCTGGTCATCAGAAGGGGGAAAGGAGAAGATTAATTATGTGTCGTCTGCATAGCAATGATAGGAGAGACCATGTGAGGTTATGACAGAGCCAAGTGACTTGGTGTATAGCGAGAATAGGAGAGGGCCTAGAACAGAGCCCTGGGGGACACCAGTGGTGAGAGCGAGTGGTGAGGAGACAGATTCTCGCCACGCCACCTGGTAGGAGCAACCTGTCAGGTAGGACGCAATCCAAGCGTGGGCCGCGCCGGAGATGCCCAACTCGGAGAGGGTGGAGAGGAGGATCTGATGGTTCACAGTATCGAAGGCAGCCGATAGATCTAGAAGGATGAGAGCAGAGGAGAGAGAGTTAGCTTTAGCAGTGCGGAGCGCCTCCGTGATACAGAGGAGAGCAGTCTCAGTTGAATGACTAGTCTTGAAACCTGACTGATTTGGATCAAGAAGGTCATTCAGAGAGAGATAGCGGGAGAGCTGGCCAAGGACGGCACGTTCAAGAGTTTTGGAGAGAAAAGAAAGAAGGGATACTGGTCTGTAATTGTTGACATCGGAGGGATCGAGTGTAGGTTTTTTCAGAAGGGGTGCAACTCTCGCTCTCTTGAAGATGGAAGGGACGTAGCCAGCGGTCAGGGATGAGTTGATGAGCGAGGTGAGGTAAGGGAGAAGGTCTCCGGAAATGGTCTGGAGAAGAGAGGAGGGGATAGGGTCAAGCGGGCAGGTTGTTGGGCGGCCGGCCGTCACAAGACGCGAGATTTCATCTGGAGAGGGGAGAAAGAGGTCAGAGCACAGGGTAGGGCAGTGTGAGCAGAACCAGCGGTGTCGTTTGACTTAGCAAACGAGGATCGGATGTCGTCAACCTTCTTTTCAAAATGGTTGACGAAGTCATCTGCAGAGAAAGTGCATCTGCAATAAAGTGTCTACACTTCTCGGGTTTTGCTCAGTGGGCGAAACACTGTCTTGAGTGGGTTTCAGTACCCAAGAGGTTACATTATGTAGTTAACTAACTAATTGACTAACTAACTCTCTCCTCTACAGCTTGGTCCTGGGGCCCCCCTCCCCCATGGGTGCACGTTTTGGTATTTACCCTAGTCCTGGGTAATTTGAATCGGTGTCCTGCCTAGGGGCAGGGGCCCCAGGAGTTTGGTCTTCTGGTACCTTACCTGGTGGTTACCATGGTGACACCGGGGATGGTGATCACCTGGCTGCTCAAGCACTTCCTGATAGCTAACGTTGTCTAGCAACAAACTAAGGAGTAAAAGTTATTACATACTAAACCACTTATATTTATAAATGTTTCAAAGTCTAAACTAACAAGAATCTAACTAGCTCCACTTTAATTGAGAGATATTTTTTTTTAGGGGTTTTAAGTTATCCAAGGTAATTATTATTATTACCCCTGCGGTTTATCCCGTACTTCACCGTTTATAGTATTAGATGTGTCCAGGTTGCGATGCTTTGGGTCCTGACAGACAATATAAACAACGTCGTTATCGAATTAAATCTCTCACCAGTTTGCTTTCGGTGTCCAGTATAAAAACCGTATTAATAATGTTTTCTTTCCAAATCAACAACAAGTTGGAGACATGAGTTGTGTTGACAGCTGTTTTAGTAGACAGACACGAAGAGCACCGTCACCCAGCGGTAGAGTTGAACCTCCCACGTTTTATCCACCTGGAGTCTTTCTGTTTTCACAAGAAACGGATGTTATTTATTTTTTATTTATTTATTTTTAACAGAGATCTTGTGTGAGAAATAATCAGCAACATTTTAACTCTGGTTTTATCCGCAGTAGTGTATAGAATTTGTTTTATTATTCTGTTGCTCAAACTAACATGGTCCGACCGGATACGGAAGTACCCCCTCCGGAACATGAATATCTGGATCAGAGAGTTTCTAAACCAAGAGGCGCAATATTTTGAGACTTCCGCGAACACTTGTGAAATAGATCAATGAGATAAATGAACAATTCTTCCTTATTAGTTGTTAATTTTCCTTAAATCTAAAAGGCACAATCTAGATTCAAGCCAATGTTTTAAGTAGTTGAACATATTATTACTCCAACTTCGTGAAAAATGACAAATTGACACGTTTTCATTTTCGGCAGAAACAACTTTATATCAGAAAAGTGTGGACTTTGATTTTTTGACTGGCTGCACATGCGCAGTTTGTCGTGTCGTCGCCATAACAGCACCAACAAATGGAATTGGTTGATTTCTATTGGACAAGCAGCTTAGTCTTTGTCTGGATCATCCAATCACAAGCGAGAAAACAAAATTAACCCGGAAATAGTTAACCCAAAGAGTTTACCGCGAAATTGAGCAGACAGACGGGGAGAAGACAAAAACGAAGAAACACGGAACCGACTGAAAAAGTAGTATTGCATATAGATATTATTATCATATTTATACACCTCGGCTGTCCGGTACATACCGGTCAACTTTGACTGACTACTAATGGACGAGTATGACGAGATGTTCGGGATAGAGGACGAGTATGAACAACAGTTCGCTGATGAGCTGGAGGTCCTGGCTGAGATGGACTGTGAGTTGTAGCCTAGTTAGATAAAGGATAAAAGTTAGTCTGGTCAAGATTTTAAAAAATATCCAAAAGTCTTCTTATTATTAAACCGACGTTTCTAAACGCGGGGCGATTTGTTTGTTTCTCACCTGGGCGTCAGGTGATATAATATAGCCACGTTTTGAAAAGTCGCTTTATAGGGTCGTCAATAGTTAAAAATGTATTTGTCACATGAGCCGACTACAACAGGTGTAGTAGACCTCACAGTGAAATGCTGAATACAACAGGTGTAGTAGACCTCACAGTGAAATGCTGAATACAACAGGTGTAGTAGACCTCACAGTGAAATGCTGAATACAACAGGTGTAGTAGACCTCACAGTGAAATGCTGAATACAACAGGTGTAGTAGACCTCACAGTGAAATGCTGAATACAACAGGTGTAGTAGACCTGACAGTGAAATGCTGAATACAACAGGTGTAGTAGACCTCACAGTGAAATGCTGAATACAACAGGTGTAGTAGAGCTGACAGTGAAATGCTGAATACAACAGGTGTAGTAGACCTTACAGTGTAATGCTGAATACAACTGGTGTAGTAGACCTCACAGTGAAATGCTGAATACAACAGGTGTAGTAGACCTCACAGTGAAATGCTGAATACAACAGGTGTAGTAGACCTTACAGTGTAATGCTGAATACAACAGGTGTAGTAGACCTCACAGTGAAATGCTGAATACAACAGGTGTAGTAGACCTTACAGTGAAATGCTGAATACAACAGGTGTAGTAGACCTCACAGTGAAATGCTGAATACAACAGGTGTAGTAGACCTCACAGTGAAATGCTGAATACAACAGGTGTAGTAGACCTCACAGTGAAATGCTGAATACAACAGGTGTAGTAGACCTCACAGTGAAATGCTGAATACAACAGGTGTAGTAGACCTCACAGTGAAATGCTGAATACAACAGGTGTAGTAGACCTCACATTGAAATGCTGAATACAACAGGTGTAGTAGACCTCACAGTGAAATGCTGAATACAACAGGTGTAGTAGACCTCACAGTGAAATGCTGAATACAACAGGTGTAGTAGACCTCACAGTGAAATGCTGAATACAACAGGTATAGTAGACCTCACAGTGAAATGCTGAATACAACAGGTGTAGTAGACCTCACAGTGAAATGCTGAATACAACCGGTGTAGTAGACCTCACAGTGAAATGCTGAATACAACAGGTGTAGTAGACCTCACAGTGAAATGCCTTTACAGGTCATACTAACGAGCCCTTCCCCCAAAATGCATAGTTAAAAGTAGGAACAGATGTAGTAGTTCTCTAGGAACAGATGTAGTAGTTCTCTAGGAACAGATGGAGTAGTTCTCTGGGAACAGATGTAGTAGTTCTCTAGGGACAGATGTAGTAGTTCTCTAGGAACAGATGTAGTAGTTCTCTAGGAACAGATGTAGTAGTTCTCTAGGAACAGATGGAGTAGTTCTCTAGGAACAGATGGAGTAGTTCTCTAGGAACAGATGGAGTAGTTCTCTAGGAACAGATGGAGTAGTTCTCTAGGAACAGATGGAGTAGTTCTCTAGGAACAGATGGAGTAGTTCTCTAGGAACAGATGGAGTAGTTCTCTAGGAACAGATGGAGTAGTTCTCTAGGAACAGATGGAGTAGTTCTCTAGGAACAGATGGAGTAGTTCTCTAGGAAGAGATGTAGTAGTTCTCTAGGGAGAGATGGAGTAGTTCTCTAGGAACAGATGGAGTAGTTCTCTAGGAACAGATGGAGTAGTTCTCTAGGAACAGATGGAGTAGTTCTCTAGGAACAGATGTAGTAGTTCTCTAGGAACAGATGGAGTAGTTCTCTAGGAACAGATGGAGTAGTTCTCTAGGAACAGATGGAGTAGTTCTCTAGGAACAGATGGAGTAGTTCTCTAGGAACAGATGGAGTAGTTCTCTAGGGACAGATGGAGTAGTTCTCTAGGGACAGATGGAGTAGTTCTCTAGGAACAGATGGAGTAGTTCTCTAGGAACAGATGGAGTAGTTCTCTAGGAACAGATGTAGTAGTTCTCTAGGAACAGATGGAGTAGTTCTCTAGGAACAGATGGAGTAGTTCTCTAGGAACAGATGGAGTAGTTCTCTAGGAACAGATGTAGTAGTTCTCTAGGAACAGATGGAGTAGTTCTCTAGGAACAGATGGAGTAGTTCTCTAGGAACAGATTGAGTAGTTCTCTAGGAACAGATGGAGTAGTTCTCTAGGAAGAGATGGAGTAGTTCTCTAGGAACAGATGGAGTAGTTCTCTAGGAACAGATGGAGTAGTTCTCTAGGAACAGATGGAGTAGTTCTAAGAGCTGTTAGGGTTCCCATGTCTCCATGTTACAGCTCTTGGTTAGGGTTCCCATGTCTCCATGTTACAGGTCTTGGTTAGGGTTCCCATGTCTCCATGTTACAGGTCTTGGTTAGGGTTCCCATGTCTCCATGTTACAGCTCTTGGTTAGGGTTCCCATGTCTCCATGTTACAGGTCTTGGTTAGGGTTCCCATGTCTCCATGTTACAGCTCTTGGTTAGGGTTCCCATGTCTCCATGTTACAGGTCTTGGTTAGGGTTCCCATGTCTCCATGTTACAGCTCTTGGTTAGGGTTCCCATGTCTCCATGTTACAGCTCTTGGTTAGGGTTCCCATGTCTCCATGTTACAGGTCTTGGTTAGGGTTCCCATGTCTCCATGTTACAGGTCTTGGTTAGGGTTCCCATGTCTCCATGTTACAGGTCTTGGTTAGGGTTCCCATGTCTCCATGTTACAGGTCTTGGTTAGGGTTCCCACAGGGCCATGTCTCCATGTTACAGGTCTTGGTTAGGGTTCCCATGTCTCCATGTTACAGGTCTTGGTTAGGGTTCCCATGTCTCCATGTAACAGCTCTTGGTTAGGGTTCCCATGTTACAGGTCTTGGTTAGGGTTCCCATGTTACAGGTCTTGGTTAGGGTTCCCATGTCTCCATGTTACAGCTCTTGGTTAGGGTTCCCATGTCTCCATGTTACAGGTCTTGGTTAGGGTTCCCATGTCTCCATGTTACAGGTCTTGGTTAGGGTTCCCATGTCTCCATGTTACAGGTCTTGGTTAGGGTTCCCATGTCTCCATGTTACAGGTCTTGGTTAGGGTTCCCATGTCTCCATGTTACAGGTCTTGGTTAGGGTTCCCATGTCTCCATGTTACAGGTCTTGGTTAGGGTTCCCATGTCTCCATGTTACAGGTCTTGGTTAGGGTTCCCATGTCTCCATGTTACAGGTCTTGTTACAGGTCTTGGTTAGGGTTCCCATGTCTCCATGTTACAGGTTCCCATGTCTCCATGTTACAGGTCTTGGTTAGGGTTCCCATGTTCCATGTTACAGGTCTTGGTTAGGGTTCCCATGTCTCCATGTTACAGGTCTTGGTTAGGGTTCCCATGTCTCCATGTTACAGGTCTTGGTTAGGGTTCCCATGTCTCCATGTTACAGGTCTTGGTTAGGGTTCCCATGTCTCCATGTTACAGGTCTTGGTTAGGGTTCCCATGTCTCCATGTTACAGGTCTTGGTTAGGGTTCCCATGTCTCCATGTTACAGGTCTTGGTTAGGGTTCCCATGTCTCCATGTTACAGGTCTTGGTTAGGGTTCCCATGTCTCCATGTTACAGGTCTTGGTTAGGGTTCCCATGTCTCCATGTTACAGGTCTTGGTTAGGGTTCCCATGTCTCCATGTTACAGCTCTTGGTTAGGGTTCCCATGTCTCCATGTTACAGGTCTTGGTTAGGGTTCCCATGTCTCCATGTTACAGGTCTTGGTTAGGGTTCCCATGTCTCCATGTTACAGGTCTTGGTTAGGGTTCCCATGTCTCCATGTTACAGGTCTTGGTTAGGGTTCCCATGTCTCCATGTTACAGGTCTTGGTTAGGGTTCCCATGTCTCCATGTTACAGGTCTTGGTTAGGGTTCCCATGTCTCCATGTTACAGGTCTTGGTTAGGGTTCCCATGTCTCCATGTTACAGGTCTTGGTTAGGGTTCCCATGTCTCCATGTTACAGGTCTTGGTTAGGGTTCCCATGTCTCCATGTTACAGGTCTTGGTTAGGGTTCCCATGTCTCCATGTTACAGCTCTTGGTTAGGGTTCCCATGTCTCCATGTTACAGGTCTTGGTTAGGGTTCCCATGTCTCCATGTTACAGCTCTTGGTTAGGGTTCCCATGTCTCCATGTTACAGGTCTTGGTTAGGGTTCCCATGTCTCCATGTTACAGCTCTTGGTTAGGGTTCCCATGTCTCCATGTTACAGCTCTTGGTTAGGGTTCCCATGTCTCCATGTTACAGGTCTTGGTTAGGGTTCCCATGTCTCCATGTTACAGCTCTTGGTTAGGGTTCCCATGTCTCCATGTTACAGCTCTTGGTTAGGGTTCCCATGTCTCCATGTTACAGGTCTTGGTTAGGGTTCCCATGTCTCCATGTTACAGCTCTTGGTTAGGGTTCCCATGTCTCCATGTTACAGGTCTTGGTTAGGGTTCCCATGTCTCCATGTTACAGGTCTTGGTTAGGGTTCCCACAGGGCCATGTCTCCATGTTACAGGTCTTGGTTAGGGTTCCCACACGGCCATGTTACAGGTCTTGGTTAGGGTTCCCATGTCTCCATGTTACAGCTCTTGGTTAGGGTTCCCATGTCTCCATGTTACAGCTCTTGGTTAGGGTTCCCATGTCTCCATGTTACAGGTCTTGGTTAGGGTTCCCATGTCTCCATGTTACAGGTCTTGGTTAGGGTTCCCATGTCTCCATGTTACAGGTCTTGGTTAGGGTTCCCACAGGGCCATGATGTGTGTGTATTCTGATGTGTGTGTGTGTGTGTGTGTGTGTGTGTGTGTGTGTGTGTGTGTGTGTGTGTGTGTGTGTGTGTGTGTCTCTGTGTATGTGTGTGTATTATAATGTGTGTGTGTGTGTGTCTCTCATTACATTACATTTAAGTAATTTAGCAGACGCTCTTATCTCTGTGTGTGTGTGTATTCTGATGTGTTTCTCTCTGTGTGTGTGTGTCTCTCTGTGTGTGTGTGTGTATTCTGATGTGTGTGTGTGTGTGTATTCTGATGTGTGTCTCTCTGTGTGGTCAGTTAATCCAGCTCCTTCCACTAAACGGTCAGAGTTCCGGAAGCAGAAGCCTCAGTCGTTCCAGGAAGCCATCACCGCTGGTGACCAGCCACTCAGGAGCCAATCACAGGCATCGTCAGAACGGAGCCTCGGCCAATTGGAAGGCCCGTCTGTGGCGTGTGACGGAGAGGACATAGAACACCTGCTGGCGGACGAGCCAATCAGTGAGTAGCTCTTCCCTCTTCTCTGCCGTTAGTGTTATGACGTGAGAGAGAGTACTGTGGTGACTCTTGTCGTTGATGTATTTGAATCCGTGTGTAGCTCCCAAGGCTAAGCGTCTGAGGCAGGATGTGGCTAAGAAGCTGTTTGAGGTGTCTCAGGTTGATGACATCACCCCCCCGTCGTCTCCAGAGGAGTTCCATCGAACCCCGAGCAGCAGGTAGGACCGTAGGATCAAAGGTCATACTGGAACCAGCTGACCAGCCCTCTAATAACCCACTAGAACCAGCTGACCAGCCTTCTAATAACCCACTAGTACATCAACTAGAACCAGCCCTCTAATAATCCACTAGTACATCAACTAGAACCAGCTGACCAGCCCTCTAATAACCCACTGGAACCAGCTGACCAGCCCTCTAATAACCCACTGGAACCAGCTGACCAGCCCTCTAATAACCCACTGGAACCAGCTGACCAGCCCTCTAATAACCCACTAGTACATCAACTAGAACCAGCCCTCTAATAACCCACTAGTACATCAACTAGAACCAGCCTTCTAATAACCCACTAGTACATCAACTAGAACCAGCCCTCTAATAACCCACTAGTACATCAACTAGAACCAGCTGACCAGCCCTCTAATAACCCACTGGAACCAGCTGACCAGCCCTCTAATAACCCACTGGAACCAGCTGACCAGCCCTCTAATAACCCACTGGAACCAGCTGACCAGCCCTCTAATAACCCACTGGAACCAGCTGACCAGCCCTCTAATAACCCACTGGAACCAGCTGACCAGCCCTCTAATAACCCACTGGAACCAGCTGACCAGCCCTCTAATAACCCACTAGTACATCAACTAGAACCAGCCCTCTAATAACCCACTAGTACATCAACTAGAACCAGCTGACCAGCCCTCTAATAACCCACTGGAACCAGCTGACCAGCCCTCTAATAACCCACTGGAACCAGCTGACCAGCCCTCTAATAACCCACTAGTACATCAACTAGAACCAGCTGACCAGCCCTCTAATAACCCACTGGAACCAGCTGACCAGCCCTCTAATAACCCACTGGAACCAGCTGACCAGCCCTCTAATAACCCACTGGAACCAGCTGACCAGCCCTCTAATAACCCACTGGAACCAGCTGACCAGCCCTCTAATAACCCACTGGAACCAGCTGACCAGCCCTCTAATAACCCACTGGAACCAGCTGACCAGCCCTCTAATAACCCACTGCAACCAGCTGACCAGCCCTCTAATAACCCACTGGAACCAGCTGACCAGCCCTCTAATAACCCACTGGAACCAGCTGACCAGCCCTCTAATAACCCACTGGAACCAGCTGACCAGCCCTCTAATAACCCACTGGAACCAGCTGACCAGCCCTCTAATAACCCACTGGAACCAGCTGACCAGCCCTCTAATAACCCACTAGTACATCAACTAGAACCAGCCCTCTAATAATCCACTAGTACATCAACTAGAACCAGCCCTCTAATAACCCACTAGTACATCAACTAGAACCAGCCCTCTAATAACCCACTAGTACATCAACTAGAACCAGCCCTCTAATAACCCACTAGTACATCAACTAGAACCAGCCCTCTAATAACCCACTAGTACATCAACTAGAACCAGCCCTCTAATAACCCACTAGTACATCAACTAGAACCAGCCCTCTAATAACCCACTAGTACATCAACTAGAACCAGCCCTCTAATAACCCACTAGTACATCAACTAGAACCAGCCCTCTAATAACCCACTAGTACATCAACTAGAACCAGCCCTCTAATAACCCACTGGAACCAGCTGACCAGCCCTCTAATAACCCACTAGTACATCAACTAGAACCAGCCCTCTAATAACCCACTAGTACATCAACTAGAACCAGCTGACCAGCCCTCTAATAACCCACTGGAACCAGCTGACCAGCCCTCTAATAACCCACTGGAACCAGCTGACCAGCCCTCTAATAACCCACTGGAACCAGCTGACCAGCCCTCTAATAACCCACTGCAACCAGCTGACCAGCCCTCTAATAACCCACTGCAACCAGCTGACCAGCCCTCTAATAACCCACTGGAACCAGCTGACCAGCCCTCTAATAACCCACTGGAACCAGCTGACCAGCCCTCTAATAACCCACTGGAACCAGCTGACCAGCCCTCTAATAACCCACTGGAACCAGCTGACCAGCCCTCTAATAACCCACTAGTACATCAACTAGAACCAGCCCTCTAATAACCCACTAGTACATCAACTAGAACCAGCCCTCTAATAACCCACTAGTACATCAACTAGAACCAGCCCTCTAATAACCCACTAGTACATCAACTAGAACCAGCCCTCTAATAACCCACTAGAACCAGCTGACCAGCCCTCTAATAACCCACTAGTACATCAACTAGAACCAGCCCTCTAATAACCCACTAGTACATCAACTAGAACCAGCCCTCTAATAACCCACTAGAACCAGCTGACCAGCCCTCTAATAACCCACTAGTACATCAAGTTGGTATTGATCTGTCCCAATAGGTGGTTTCAGGCCCTGTCTGATGGTTGGTATTGATCTGTCCCAATAGGTGGTTTCAGGCCCTGTCTGATGGTTGGTATTGATCTGTCCCAATAGGTGGTTTCAGGCCCTGTCTGATGGTTGGTATTGATCTGTCCCAATAGGTGGTTTCAGGCCCTGTCTGATGGTTGGTATTGATATAGTTGGTATTGATCTGTCCCAATAGGTGGTTTCAGGCCCTGTCTGATTGTTGGTATTGATCTGTCCCAATAGGTGGTTTCAGACCCTGTCTGATGGTTGGTATTGATCTAGTGGTATTGATCTGTCCCAATAGGTGATTTCAGGCCCTGTCTGATGGTTGGTATTGATATAGTTGGTATTGATCTGTCCCAATAGGTGTTTGGTATTGATATAGTTGGTATTGATCTGTCCCAATAGGTGGTTTCAGGCCCTGTCTGATGGTTGGTATTGATCTGTCCCAATAGGTGGTTTCAGACCCTGTCTGATGGTTGGTATTGATCTGTCCCAATAGGTGGTTTCAGGCCCTGTCTGATGGTTGGTATTGATCTGTCCCAATAGGTGGTTACTGTCTGATGGTTGGTATTGATCTGTCCCAATAGGTGGTTACTGTCTGATGGTTGGTATTGATCTGTCCCAATAGGTGGTTACTGTCTGATGGTTGGTATTGATCTGTCCCAATAGGTGGTTTCAGGCCCTGTCTGATGGTTGGTATTTATCTGTCCCAATAGGTGGTTTCAGGCCCTGTCTGATGGTTGGTATTGATATAGTTGGTATTGATCTGTCCCAATAGGTGGTTTCAGGCCCTGTCTGATGGTTGGTATTGATCTGTCCCAATAGGTGGTTTCAGGCCCTGTCTGATGGTTGGTATTGATCTGTCCCAATAGGTGGTTTCAGACCCTGTCTGATGGTTGGTGTTGATCTGTCCCAATAGGTGGTTTCAGGCCCTGTCTGATGGTTGGTAATTGATATAGTTGGTATTGATCTGTCCCAATAGGTGGTTTCAGGCCCTGTCTGATGGTTGGTATTGATCTGTCCCAATAGGTGGTTTCAGGCCCTGTCTGATGGTTGGTATTGATCTGTCCCAATAGGTGGTTTCAGGCCCTGTCTGATGGTTGGTATTGATCTGTCCCAATAGGTGGTTTCAGGCCCTGTCTGATGGTTGGTATTGATATAGTTGGTATTGATCTGTCCCAATAGGTGGTTTCAGGCCCTGTCTGATTGTTGGTATTGATCTGTCCCAATAGGTGGTTTCAGACCCTGTCTGATGGTTGGTATTGATCTAGTGGTATTGATCTGTCCCAATAGGTGATTTCAGGCCCTGTCTGATGGTTGGTATTGATATAGTTGGTATTGATCTGTCCCAATAGGTGTTTGGTATTGATATAGTTGGTATTGATCTGTCCCAATAGGTGGTTTCAGGCCCTGTCTGATGGTTGGTATTGATCTGTCCCAATAGGTGGTTTCAGACCCTGTCTGATGGTTGGTATTGATCTGTCCCAATAGGTGGTTTCAGGCCCTGTCTGATGGTTGGTATTGATCTGTCCCAATAGGTGGTTACTGTCTGATGGTTGGTATTGATCTGTCCCAATAGGTGGTTACTGTCTGATGGTTGGTATTGATCTGTCCCAATAGGTGGTTACTGTCTGATGGTTGGTATTGATCTGTCCCAATAGGTGGTTTCAGGCCCTGTCTGATGGTTGGTATTTATCTGTCCCAATAGGTGGTTTCAGGCCCTGTCTGATGGTTGGTATTGATATAGTTGGTATTGATCTGTCCCAATAGGTGGTTTCAGGCCCTGTCTGATGGTTGGTATTGATCTGTCCCAATAGGTGGTTTCAGGCCCTGTCTGATGGTTGGTATTGATCTGTCCCAATAGGTGGTTTCAGACCCTGTCTGATGGTTGGTGTTGATCTGTCCCAATAGGTGGTTTCAGGCCCTGTCTGATGGTTGGTAATTGATATAGTTGGTATTGATCTGTCCCAATAGGTGGTTTCAGGCCCTGTCTGATGGTTGGTATTGATCTGTCCCAATAGGTGGTTTCAGGCCCTGTCTGATGGTTGGTATTGATCTGTCCCAATAGGTGGTTTCAGGCCCTGTCTGATGGTTGGTATTGATCTGTCCCAATAGGTGGTTTCAGGCCCTGTCTGATGGTTGGTATTGATCTGTCCCAATAGGTGGTTTCAGACTCTGTCTGATGGTTGGTATTGATCTGTCCCAATAGGTGGTTTCAGGCCCTGTCTGATGGTTGTTACTGATCTGTCCCAATAGGTGGTTTCAGGCCCTGTCTGTTGGTGGTTATTGATCTGTCCCAATAGGTGGTTTCAGGCCCTGTCTGATGGTTGGTATTGATATAGTTGGTATTGATCTGTCCCAATAGGTGGTTACTGTCTGATGGTTGGTATTGATATAGTTGGTATTGATCTGTCCCAATAGGTGGTTTCAGGCCCTGTCTGATGGTTGGTATTGATCTGTCCCAATAGGTGGTTTCAGGCCCTGTCTGATGGTTGGTATTGATATAGTTGGTATTGATCTGTCCCAATAGGTGGTTTCAGGTCCTGTCTGATGGTTGGTATTGATCTGTCCCAATAGGTGGTTTCAGGTCCTGTCTGATGGTTGGTATTGATATAGTTGGTATTGATCTGTCCCAATAGGTGGTCTCAGGCCCTGTCTGATGGTTGGTATTGATCTGTCCCAATAGGTGGTTTCAGGCCCTGTCTGATGGTTGGTATTGATCTGTCCCAATAGGTGGTTTCAGGTCCTGTCTGATGGTTGGTATTGATCTGTCCCAATAGGTGCTTTCAGGCCCTGTCGGATGGTTGGTGTTGATCTGTATGTATGTGTGTGTGTGTGTGTGTGTGTGTGTGTGTGTGTGTGGTGTGTGTGTGTGTGTGTGTGTGTGTAGACCCCAGCTAATCCCGGTGATCTTGGACATCAGTGGCTTCGCAGCCATCCAGGAGTCTCCTCGGAGAGTCACCGCGGCAACGTCGTGTCACGTTCTGAAGCGCCCCCCGGCCGAGGGGGGATACGTTAGCGTGACGGACCAGACAGGAAACCGCGTCTACCTCCGACAGACAGACGACCTGAGGGGAAAGGTAAACTTTTAGCCAATCACTGAGCTTTACCTGATCCACCAATCATCTCTCTCTCTGTCTCCCTTATTTACTGTCTTATAGGACCCCAGTCACCTCTCTCTGTCTCCCTTATTTACTGTCTTATAGGACCCCAGTCACCTCTCTCTCTGTCTCCCTTATTTACTGTCTTATAGGACCCCAGTCACCTCTCTCTCTGTCTCCCTTATTTACTGTCTTATAGGACCCCAGTCACCTCTCTCTGTCTCCCTTACCTCTCTCTCTTTACTGTCTTATAGGACCCCAGTCACCTCTCTCTCTGTCTCCCTTATTTACTGTCTTATAGGACCCCAGTCACCTCTCTCTCTGTCTCCCTTATTTACTGTCTTATAGGACCCCAGTCACCTCTCTCTGTCTCCCTTATTTACTGTCTTATAGGACCCCAGTCACCTCTCTCTCTGTCTCCCTTATTTACTGTCTTATAGACCCCAGTCACCTCTCTCTCTGTCTCCCTTATTTAGTCTTATAGGACCCCAGTCACCTCTCTCTCTCTCTGTCTCCCTTATTTACTGTCTTATAGGACCCCAGTCACCTCTCTCTGTCTCCCTTATTTACTGTCTTATAGGACCCCAGTCACTCTCTCTCTGTCTCCCTTATTTACTGTCTTATAGGACCCCAGTCACCTCTCTCTTTCTGTCTCCCTTATTTACTGTCTTATAGGACCCCAGTCACTCTCTCTCTGTCTCCCTTATTTACTGTCTTATAGGACCCCAGTCACCTCTCTCTCTGTCTCCCTTATTTACTGTCTTATAGGACCCCAGTCACCTCTCTCTCTCTGTCTCCCTTATTTACTGTCTTATAGGACCCCAGTCACCTCTCTCTCTGTCTCCCTTATTTACTGTCTTATAGGACCCCAGTCACCTCTCTCTCTGTCTCCCTTATTTACTGTCTTATAGGACCCCAGTCACCTCTCTCTGTCTCCCTTATTTACTGTCTTATAGGACCCCAGTCACCTCTCTCTCTGTCTCCCTTATTTACTGTCTTATAGGACCCCAGTCACCTCTCTCTCTGTCTCCCTTATTTACTGTCTTATATTTACTGTCCCAGTCACCTCTCTCTGTCTCCCTTATTTACTGTCTTTTACTGTCTTATAGGACCCCAGTCACCTCTCTCTGTCTCCCTTATTTACTGTGTCTTTTAGGCTGTGGACCCCAGTGCTTTTCGTAGCTCCCATAATGCATTGGGTTTGCTGGCTGTTCCCATCGAGGTACTGAGAGAACAGGTGGCAGAGAAGGTGAGTACACCCCCACACATACAGCTAACCTTGCGGGGGGACACAATTCATTTTCCGTAAACCTAACACGTACTCTTAACCTAATCCTAACCATAACCCCAAAACGGAACCCTAGCTCCTAACCCTAGCTCTTAACCCTTAACCTAATCCTAACCATAACCCCAAAACGGAACCCTAGCTCCTAACCCTAGCTCCTAACCCTTAACCTAATTCTAATCTTAACCCTAGCTCCTAACCCTAGCTCCTAACCCTAGCTCCTAACCCTAGAACTAACCCTAGAACTAACCCTAGAACTAACCCTAGCTCCTAACCCTAGCTCCTAACCCTAGCTCCTAACCCTAGCTCCTAACCCTAGCTCCTAACCCTAGCTCCTAACCCTAGCTCCTAACCCTAGCTAGCCTAACCCTAGCTCCTAACCCTAGCTCCTAACCCTAGCTCCTAACCCTAGCTCCTAACCTTAACCTAAGCTCCTAACTCTAGCTCCTAAACTCTAGCTCCTAACTCTAGCTCCTAACTCTAGCTCCTAACCCTTAACCTCCTAAGCTCCTAACTCTCCTAAGCTCCTAACTCTAGCTCCTAATCCTAGCTCCTAACCCTAGCTCCTAACCCTAGCTCCTAACCCTAGCTCCTAACCCTAGCTCCTAACCCTAACCTAACCCTAGCCCTAACCCTAGCTCCTCCTAAACCCTAGCTCTAGCTCCTAACCCTAGCTCCTAACCCTAGCTCCTAACCCTAGCTCCTAACCCTAGCTCCTAACCCTAGCTCCTAACCCTAGCTCCTAACCCTAGCCCTAACCCTAGCTCCTAACCCTAGCTCCTAACCCTAGCTCCTAACCCCTAGCTCCTAACCCTAGCTCCTAACCCTAGCTCCTAACCCTAGCTCCTAACCCTAGCTCCTAACCCTAGCTCCTAACCCTAGCTCCTAACCCTAGCTCCTAACCCTAGCTCCTAACCCTAGCTAACCCCTAACCCTAGCTAACCCCTAACCCTAGCTCCTAACCCTAGCTCCTAACCCTAGCTCCTAAGCTCCTAACCCTAGCTCCTAACCCTAGCTCCTAACCCTAGCTCCTAACCCTAGCTCCTAACCTTAGCTCCTAACCCTAGCTCCTAACCCTAGCTCCTAACCCTAGCTCCTAACCCTAACCCCTCCTAACCCAAAGACCTAACCCTAGCTAACCCTAAGCCCCTAACCCTAGCTCCTAACCCTAGCTCCTAACCCTAGCTCCTAACCCTAGCTCCTAACCCTAACCTAATCCTAACCTTAACCCAAAGACTAACCCTAGCTCCTAACCCTAGCTCCTAGCCCTAGCTCCTAACCCTAGCTCCTAACCCTAGCTCCTAACCCTTAACCTAATCCTAACCTTAACCCAAAGACTGAACCCTAGCTCCTAACCCTAGCTCCTAACCCTAGCTCCTAACCCTTAACCTAATTCTAATCTTAACCCTAGCTCCTAACCCTTAACCTAATTCTAATCTTAACCCTAGCTCCTAACCCTAGCTCCTAACCCTAGCTCCTAGAAACAGCATTTGGGGACCAACAAAATGTTCCCAGTTTGTTAAATTTTAGTTTGTTTACTATTCTACTTCTGGTCGTATAGTTAAACCTTCACCTTAAACATGTCCACACACACCCTTCCAACGTCTAGAGCTGACTGTTTCTGACTGAGCTGACTGTTTCTGACTGAGCTGACTGTTTCTGACTGAGCTGACTGTTTCTGACTGAGCTGACTGTTTCTGACTGAGCTGACTGAGCTGACTGTTTCTGACTGAGCTGACTGTTTCTGACTGAGCTGACTGTTTCTGACTGAGCTGACTGTTTCTGACTGAGCTGACTGTTTCTGACTGAGCTGACTGTTTCTGACTGAGCTGACTGTTTCTGACTGAGCTGACTGTTTCTGACTGAGCTGACTGTTTCTGACTGAGCTGACTGTTTCTGACTGAGCTGACTGTTTCTGACTGAGCTGACTGTTTCTGTCTGAGCTGACTGTTTCTGACTGTTTCTGACTGTTTCTGACTGTTTCTGACTGTTTCTGACTGTTTCTGACTGTTTCTGACTGTTTCTGTCTGTTTCTGACTGAGCTGACTGTTTCTGACTGAGCTGACTGTTTCTGACTGAGCTGACTGTTTCTGACTGAGCTGACTGTTTCTGTCTGAGCTGACTGTTTCTGACTGAGCTGACTGTTTCTGACTGAGCTGACTGTTTCTGACTGAGCTGACTGTTTCTGACTGAGCTGACTGTTTCTGACTGAGCTGACTGTTTCTGACTGTTTCTGACTGAGCTGACTGTTTCTGACTGAGCTGACTGTTTCTGACTGAGCTGACTGTTTCTGACTGAGCTGACTGTTTCTGTCTGTTTCTGACTGAGCTTACTGTTTCTGACTGAGCTTACTGTTTCTGACTGAGCAGCTGACTGTTTCTGACTGAGCAGCTGACTGTTTCTGACTGAGCAGCTGACTGTTTCTGACTGAGCAGCTGACTGTTTCTGACTGAGCAGCTGACTGTTTCTGACTGAGCAGCTGACTGTTTCTGACTGAGCAGCTGACTGTTTCTGACTGAGCAGCTGACTGTTTCTGACTGAGCAGCTGACTGTTTCTGACTGAGCAGCTGACTGTTTCTGACTGTTTCTGTCTGAGCTGACTGTTTCTGTCTGAGCTGACTGTTTCTGTCTGAGCTGACTGTTTCTGTCTGAGCTGACTGTTTCTGACTGTTTCTGACTGAGCTGACTGTTTCTGACTGAGCTGACTGTTTCTGACTGAGCTGACTGTTTCTGACTGTTTCTGACTGAGCTGACTGTTTCTGACTGTTTCTGACTGAGCTGACTGTTTCTGACTGAGCTGACTGTTTCTGACTGAGCTGACTGTTTCTGACTGAGCTGACTGTTTCTGACTGAGCTGACTGTTTCTGACTGTCTGACTGTAGCTGACTGTTTCTGTCTGTTTCTGTCTGTTTCTGACTGACTGAGCTGACTGTTTCTGACTGACTTAGCTGACTGTTTCTGACTGACTTAGCTGACTGTTTCTGCCTGTTTCTGTCTGACTTAGCTGACTGTTTCTGACTGAGCTGACGGTTTCTGACTGTTTCTGACTGACTGAGCTGACTGTTTCTGAGCTGACTGTTTCTGTCTGTTTCTGACTGACTGAGCTGTCTGTTTCTGACTTTCTGTCTGTTTCTGGTTTTCTGACTGTTTCTGCAGCGTCATCGCCAAGTGGTGGAGGAATCTCAGCGCCTGACAGAGCGACTCAACAGGTGTGTGTGTGTGTACATGCAGTACCAATCTAAAGTTACTCATTCAAGGGGTTTTCTTTATGTTGAATAATAGTGAAGACATCAAAACTATGAAATAACACATATGGAATCATGTAGTAACCAAAAAGTGTTAAACAAATCCAAATATATTTGAGATTCTTCAAAGTTGCCACACTTGGCTTTGATGACAGCTTTGCACAACCTTGGAATTCTCTCAACCAGCTTCATGAGGAATGCTTTTCCAGCAGTCTTGAAGGAGTTCCCACATATGCTGAGCACTTGTTGGCTGCTTTTCCTTCACTCTGCTGTCCAACTCATCCCAAACCATCTCAATTGGGTTGAGGTCAGGTGATTGTGGAGGCCAGATCATCTGATGCAGCACTCCATCACTCTCCTTCTTGGTCAAATAGCCCTTATACAGCCTGGAGGTGTGTTGGGTCATTGTCCTGTTGAAAAACAAATGATGGTCCCGCTAAGCTCAAACCAGATGGGATGGCGTATCGCTGCAGAATGCTGTGGTAGCCATGCTGGTTAAGTGTGCCTTGAAATGTAAATATATCACTGACCGTGTCACCAGCAAAGCACCATCACACCACCTCCTCCTCAGTGCTTCACGGTGGGAACCACACACCATCACACCACCTCCTCCTCAGTGCTTCACGGTGGGAACCACACACCATCACACCTCCTCCTCCTCAGTGCTTCACGGTGGGAACCACACACCATCACACCATCACACCTCCTCCTCCTCAGTGCTTCACGGTGGGAACCACACACCATCACACCACCTCCTCCTCAGTGCTTCACGGTGGGAACCACACACCATCACACCACCTCTTCCATGCTTCACGGTGGGAACCACACACCATCACACCACCTCCTCCTCAGTGCTTCACGGTGGGAACCACACACCATCACACCACCTCTTCCATGCTTCACGGTGGGAACCACACACCACCTCATCCATGCTTCACGGTGGGAACCACACACCATCACACCACCACCTCCTCCATGCTTCACAGTGGGAACCACACATGTGGAGATCATCCGTTCAGTGTACCTACTCTGCGTCTCACAAAGACACAGCGGTTGGGTCAACAGACCAAAGGACAGATTTCCACTGGTCTAATGTCCATTGTTCGTGTTTCTTGGCCCAAGCAAGTCTCTTCTTCTTATTGATGTCCTTTAGTAGTGGTTTCTTTGCAGCCATTCGACCATGAAGGCCTGATTCAAACAGTCTCCTCTGAACAGTTGATGTTGAGATGTGTCTGTTACTTGAACTGCGTGAAGCATTTATTTGGGCTGAAATTTCAGAGGCTGGTAACTCTAATGAAATGATCCTCTGCAGCAGAGGTAACTCTGGGTCTTCCTTTCCTGTGGCGGTCCTCATGAGAGACAGTTAACTCTAATGAACTTATCCTCTGCAGCAGAGGTCACTCTGGGTCTTCCTTTCCTGTGGCCGTCCTCATGAGAGCCAGTTAACTCTAATGAACTTATCCTCTGCAGCAGAGGTCACTCTGGGTCTTCCTTTCCTGTGGTGGTCCTCATGAGAGCCAGTTAACTCTAATGATCTTATCCTCTGGTGGTCCTCATGAGAGCCAGTTAACTCTAATGATCTTATCCTCTGGTAACTCTGGGTCTTCCTTTCCTGTGCCAGTCCTCATGAGAGCCAGTTTCATCATAGTGCTTGATGGTTTTTGCGACTGCACTTGAAGAAAGTTTCAAAATTCTTGAAATGTTCCATATTGTCTGACCTTCATGTCTTAAAGTAATGATGGACTGTTGTTTCTCTTTGTTTATTTGAGCTGTTCTTGCCATAATATGGACTTGGTCTTTTACCAAATAGGGCTGTCTTCTGTATACCACCCCTACCTTAAAGCATTAAGAGGGAAAGAAATTCCACAAATTAACGTTTAACAAGGCACACCTGTTAATTGAAATGCATTCCAGGTGACTACCTCGTGAAGCTGGTTGAGAGAATGCGAAGTGTGCAAAGCTGTCATCAAGGCAAAGGGTGGCTACTTTTAAGAATCTCAAATATAAAATATTTTATATATATATATATTGTTTAATATTTTTTGGTTACTACATGATTCCATATGTGTTATTTCATAGTTCTGATGTCTTCACAATTATTCTACAATGTAGAAAATAGTAAAAATAAAGAAAAACCCTTGAATGAGAAGGTGTGTCTAAACATTTGACTGGTACTGTATCAGGTGAACACACACCTGATAGATATTGTTGTTTCTGTACATTAATACTTGTTTATAGCATAAACGTGTGTGTGTGTGTGTGCGTGTGTGTGTGTGTATTCAGTCAAGTGGATGAAGAGTTTGGAGAGCTGGACGGTAGACAGAGAGAAGAGGGGGATCGAGAGGAGGAGGAGGAGGAATCTTCTCGTCTCTGGGTGGATCAGTTTTCTCCTCAACACTACACTGAACTACTCAGCGACGACGTGAGTGGTGGAGGTTGGGGAACAGGACTGGTGGAGGAGGTTGGGGAACAGGACTGGTGGTGGAGGTTGGGGAACGGACTGGTGGAGGAGGTTGGGGAACGGGACTGGTGGAGGAGGTTGGGGAACGGGACTGGTGGAGGAGGTTGGGGAACGGGACTGGTGGAGGAGGTTGGGGAACGGGACTGGTGGAGTAGGTTGGGGAACGGGACTGGTGGAGTAGGTTGGGGAACGGGACTGGTGGTGGAGGTTGGGGAACGGGACTGGTGGAGGAGGTTGGGGAACAGGACTGGTGGAGGAGGTTGGGGAACAGGACTGGTGGTGGAGGTTGGGGAACAGGACTGGTGGTGGAGGTTGGGGAACAGGACTGGTGGAGGAGGTTGGGGAACAGGACTGGTGGAGGAGGTTGGGGAACGGGACTGGTGGAGGAGGTTGGGGAACGGGACTGGTGGAGGAGGTTGGGGAACAGGACTGGTGGAGGAGGTTGGGGAACAGGACTGGTGGAGGAGGTTGGGGAACAGGACTGGTGGAGGAGGTTGGGGAACAGGACTGGTGGAGGAGGTTGGGGAACAGGACTGGTGGAGGAGGTTGGGGAACAGGACTGGTGGAGGAGGTTGGGGAACAGGACTGGTGGAGGAGGTTGGGGAACAGGACTGGTGGAGGAGGTTGGGGAACAGGACTGGTGGAGGAGGTTGGGGAACAGGACTGGTGGAGGAGGTTGGGGAACAGGACTGGTGGAGGAGGTTGGGGAACAGGACTGGTGGAGGAGGTTGGGGAACGGGACTGGTGGAGGAGGTTGGGGAACAGGGACTGGTGGAGGAGGTTGGGGAACAGGACTGGTGGAGGAGGTTGGGGAACAGGACTGGTGGAGGAGGTTGGGGAGGAGGTGGAGGAGGTTGGGGAACAGGACTGGTGGAGGAGGTTGGGGAACAGGACTGGTGGAGGAGGTTGGGGAACAGGACTGGTGGAGGAGGTTGGGGAACAGGACTGGTGGAGGAGGTTGGGGGACTGGTGGAGGAACTGGTGGAGGAGGTTGGGGGACTGGTGGAGGAGGTTGGGGGACTGGTGGAGGAGGTTGGGGGAAGGGGTGGAGGAGGTTGGGGGACTGGTGGAGGAGGTTGGGGACTGGTGGAGGAGGTTGGGGGACTGGTGGAGGAGGTTGGGGGACTGGTGGAGGAGGTTGGGGGACTGGTGGAGGAGGTTGGGGAACGGGACTGGTGGAGGAGGTTGGGGGACTGGTTGAGGGACTGGTGGAGGAGGTTGGGGAACGGGACTGGTGGTGGAGGTTGGGGAACGGGACTGGTGGAGGAGGTTGGGGAACTGGTGGAGGAGGTTGGGGGACTGGTGGAGGAGGTTGGGGAACGGGACTGGTGGAGGAGGTTGGGGGGACTGGTGGAGGTTGGGGAGGACTGGTGGGGAACGGGACTGGTGGAGGTTGGGGAACGGGACTGGGAGGAGGTTGGGGAACGGGACTGGTGGAGGAGGTTGGGGAACGGGACTGGTGGAGGAGGTTGGGGAACGGGACTCTAACGGATTACATTGAATCTTTTACTTCCCAAGCCTGTGTGTGTGTATAATTACTGTGTGTTGTTAATTTCTGTGTGTATAGTGTCTGTGTATGTAATTGCTGTGTGCATATTGTGTGTGTGTATATTGTGTG
The DNA here is from genome assembly GCF_021184085.1 of Oncorhynchus gorbuscha. NCBI lineage: Eukaryota > Metazoa > Chordata > Actinopteri > Salmoniformes > Salmonidae > Oncorhynchus > Oncorhynchus gorbuscha. Next base: position 62,344 of record NW_025747097.1, read on the forward strand.
TGTCTGTGTGTGTGTGTAGTTCACCAACCGCTGTTTGCTGAAGTGGCTGAAGCTGTGGGACCAGGTGGTGTTTGGACGAGAGAGGAAGACACGCCCACCCCCAGCCGAGAGGCCCGACCAGAACACAGCCAATCAGGACCAGGGACTTCAATAAGGGCCGGGGTCGCTTTAATTCCACCAACCGGAGCCAGGGGAACTTTAATCAAGCCAATCAGAAATTTAAGACCAAGAGTCAGATCACTGAGGAGCTTCTGGAGGCCGAACTGGACCAGTACAAAAGGCCCAGATACAAGGTAGGTAGACCTACACAGACTGATAGATACAAGGTAGGTAGACCTACACAGACTGATAGATACAAGGTAGGTAGACCTACACAGACTGATAGATACAAGGTAGGTAGACCTACACAGACTGATAGATACAAGGTAGGTAGACCTACACAGACTGATAGATACAAGGTAGGTAGACCACACAGACTGATAGATACAAGGTAGGTAGACCTACACAGACTGATAGATACAAGGTAGGTAGACCTACACAGACTGATAGATACAAGGTAGGTAGACCTACACAGACTGATAGATACAAGGTAGATAGACCTACACAGACTGACAGATACAAGGTAGATAGACCTACACAGACTGACAGATACAAGGTAGATAGACCTACACAGACTGATAGATACAAGGTATATAGTCCTACACAGACTGATAGATACAAGGTATATAGTCCTACACAGACTGATAGATACAAGGTATATAGTCCTACACAGACTGATAGATAAAAGGTAGGTAGACCTACACAGACTGATTGATACAAGGTAGGTAGACCTACACATCACACAGACTGATAGATAAAAGGTAGGTAGACCTACACAGACTGATAAATACAAGGTAGGTAGACCTACACAGACTGATAGATACAAGGTAGGTAGACCTACACAGACTGATAGATACAAGGTAGGTAGACCTACACAGACTGATAGATACAAGGTAGGTAGACCTACACAGACTGATAGATACAAGGTAGGTAGACCTACACAGACTGATAGATACAAGGTAGGTAGACCTACACAGACTGATAGATACAAGGTAGGTAGACCTACACAGACTGATAGATACAAGGTAGGTAGACCTACACAGACTGATAGATACAAGGTAGGTAGACCTACACAGACTGATAGATACAAGGTAGGTAGACCTACACAGACTGATAGATACAAGGTAGGTAGACCTACACAGACTGATAGATACAAGGTAGGTAGACCTACACAGACTGATAGATACAAGGTAGGTAGACCTACACAGACTGATAGATACAAGGTAGGTAGACCTACACAGACTGATAGATACAAGGTAGGTAGACCTACACAGACTGATAGATACAAGGTAGATAGACCTACACAGACTGACAGATACAAGGTAGATAGACCTACACAGACTGATAGATACAAGGTATATAGTCCTACACAGACTGATAGATACAAGGTATATAGTCCTACACAGACTGATAGATACAAGGTATATAGTCCTACACAGACTGATAGATAAAAGGTAGGTAGACCTACACAGACTGATTGATACAAGGTAGGTAGACACATCACACAGACTGATAGATAAAAGGTAGGTAGACCTACACAGACTGATAAATACAAGGTAGGTAGACCTACACAGACTGATAGATACAAGGTAGGTAGACCTACACATCACACAGACTGATAGATACAAGGTAGATAGACCTACACAGACTGATTAATACAAGGTAGGTAGACCTACACAGACTGATAAATACAAGGCAGGTAGATCACACAGACTGATAGATACAAGGTAGGTAGACCTACACAGACTGATTGATACAAGGCAGGTAGACCTACACAGACTGATTGATACAAGGTAGGTAGACCTACACAGACTGATTGATACAAGGTAGGTAGACCTACACAGACTGATAGATACAAGGTAGGTAGACCTACACAGACTGATAGATACAAGGCAGGTAGACCTACACAGACTGATAGATACAGGTAGGTAGACCTACACAGACTGATAGATACAAGGTAGGTAGACCTACACAGACTGATAAATACAAGGCAGGTAGACCTACACAGACTGATAAATACAAGGCAGGTAGACCTACACAGACTGATAAATACAAGGCAGGTAGACCTACACAGACTGATAAATACAAGGTAGATAGACCTACACAGACTGATAAATACAAGGTAGGTAGACCTACACAGACTGATAGATACAAGGTAGGTAGACCTACACAGACTGATAAATACAAGGTAGGTAGACCTACACAGACTGATAAATACAAGGTAGGTAGACCTACACAGACTGATAGATACAAGGTAGGTAGACCTACACACACAGACTGATAGATACAAGGTAGATAGACCTACACAGACTGATTAATACAAGGTAGGTAGACCTACACAGACTGATAAATACAAGGCAGGTAGATCTACACAGACTGATAGATACAAGGTAGGTAGACCTACACAGACTGATAAATACAAGGCAGGTAGACCTACACAGACTGATTGATACAAGGTAGATAGACCTACACAGACTGATTGATACAAGGTAGATAGACCTACACAGACTGATAGATACAAGGCAGGTAGACCTACACAGACTGATAAATACAAGGTAGATAGACCTACACAGACTGATAGATACAGGGTAGGTAGACCTACACAGACTGATAGATACAAGGTAGGTAGACCTACACAGACTGATAAATACAAGGTAGACCTAGATCACACAGACTGATAAATACAAGGTAGATAGACCTACACAGACTGATAAATACAAGGCAGATAGACCTACACAGACTGATAAATACAAGGCAGGTAGACTCACACATAGCAGGTTAATCTGTCCTCCTCCCACTAGGTGGTGCTGCTGTCTGGTCCTCCGGGTTTAGGGAAGACCACTCTGGCCCACATCATCGCTAAGCATGCTGGGTACAACGTGGTGGAGATTAACGCCAGGTGGGTTTAAGGACTTCAAGTTGATGCTCTGGTTTCCCATAGTAACCAAGGGGTTGTTGACGCTGTGGTTTCCCATAATAACTAAGGGGTTGTTGACGCTGTGGTTTTCCATAGTAACTAAGGGGTTGTTGACGCTGTGGTTTTCCATAGTAACTAAGGGGTTGTTGACGCTGTGGTTTTCCATAGTAACTAAGGGGTTGTTGATGCTGTGGTTTCCCATAGTAACGAAGGGGTTGTTGATGCTGTGGTTTCCCATAGTAACTAAGGGGTTGTTGATGCTGTGGTTTCCCATAGTAACTAAGGGGTTGTTGATGCTGTGGTTTCCCATAGTAACTAAGGGGTTGTTGATGCTGTGGTTTTCCATAATAACTAAGGGGTTGTTGACGCTGTGGTTTCCCATAGTAACTAAGGGGTTGTTGATGCTGTGGTATCCCATAATAACTAAGGGGTTGTTGACGCTGTGGTTTCCATAGTGATGACCGCAGTGCGGAGCTGTTCCAGAAGCGTATCGACACAGCGACCCAGATGAGGTCAGTGCTGGGAGCCAATGAGAAGCCTAACTGCCTCATCATCGACGAGATCGACGGAGCGCCCGCCGTAAGTCCCGCCCACCGCTCCGTCCCTGCCCTTCTATTGGACCACTCTCACCTAGCCTCATATCAGAGTAATACCTCTCTCTCTCTCTCTGTGATTGGTCGGCAGGCTGCCATCAGCATCCTATTGGCCACTCTGAACAGGAAGGACAGCCAGGGGGCGGAGTCAGAGGCGGAGCCTCTAAAGAAGAAGAAGAAAAAAGAGTCGGTCCTCCTCCGACCAATCATCTGCATCTGTAACGACCTGTAAGAGACGGAGGGGGGGAGGGGTTTATCTCTATCTGTGATCTGATTGGTTCTCTGTCCTGTCAGGTATGTTCCAGCCCTGAGGCCTCTGAGGCAGCAGGCGTTTCTATTGGCCTTCCCCCAGACACAGCCTTCCCGCCTGGCACAGAGACTGGCTGAGGTAATCTTTGTTTTAATTTTCTTAGTGGTGATGCACCATGTCAGACCAGCCATGATGGGGGTCTTTATGTTAATGTGTGGGTTAGATCTCCAGAGGTCAAGGGTCATGAAGACTGACATGTCAGACCAGCCATGATGGGGGTCTTTATGTTAATGTGTGGGTTAGATCTCCAGGGGTCAAGGGTCATGAAGACTGACATGTCAGACCAGCCATGATGGGGGTCTTTATGTTAATGTGTGGGTTAGATATCCAGGGGTCAGGGGTCATGAAGACTGACATGTCAGACCAGCCATGATGGGGTCTTTATGTTAATGTGTGGGTTAGATCTCCAGGGGTCAAGGGTCATGAAGACTGACATGTCAGACCAGCCATGATGGGGGTCTTTATGTTAATGTGTGGGTTGGATCTCCAGGGGTCAAGGGTTATGAAGACTGACATGTCAGACCAGCCATGATGGGGTCTTTATGTTAATGTGTGGGTTAGATCTCCAGGGGCCAGGGTATGAAGGCTGACATGGGGACTCTGATGGCTCTCTGTGAGAAGACGGACAATGACATCAGATCCTGCATAAACACACTGCAGGTACACACACACACACACACACACACACACACACACACACACACACACACACACACACACACACACACACACACACACACACACACACACACACACACACACACACACACACTGTGTTTCCAGATTATAAGAGCTACCATGTATTACAACAATATCAAGGGTCCAAACACTGATCCCTGAGGAACACCTGTCTGTACACATTATCTCACAGTTGACAACTGGGATGGAAAATGACTGAGAATGAGAGGAGTGGCAATATCGTCCTCTATCTGCCATATCTTCAATATTAGTCTACTAGAAAGTCTGTTCCCTCAGGCCTGGAGGGAAGCTAAAGTCATTCTACTACTTAAGAATAGTAAAGCCCTCTACTGGCTCATAGCCGACCAATCAGCCTGTTACCAACCCTAACATGCTGACCAATCAGCCTGTTACCAACCCTAACATGCTGACCAATCAGCCTGTTACCAACCCTAACATGCTGACCAATCAGCCTGTTACCAACCCTAACATGCTGACCAATTAAAAATGTAGGGTAAGTAACATTATATAAGGAAGCATTGTTTAAAGTGGCTAGTGATATATTTACATAATTTCCCATCAATTCCCAAGGACAACAACCACCCGAGCCACTGCCTGTTCACCCCGCTATCATCCAGAAGGCGAGGTCAGTACAGGTGCATCAAAGCTGGGACCGAGAGACTGAAAAACAGCTTCTATCTCAAGGCCATCAGACTGTTAAACAGCCACCACTAACATTGAGTGGCTGCTGCCAACACACTGACTCAACTCCAGCCACTTTAATAATGGGAATTGATGGGAAATGATGTAAAATATTTCACTTGCCACTTTAAACAATGCTACCTTATATAATGTTTACATACCCTACATTATTCATCTCATATGTATACGTATATACTGTACTCTACATCATCGACTGCATCTTTATGTAATACATGTATCACTGCGTTAGAGACAGCTGGACGTGTTAATGTGTTGTAGTTCCTCCACGGTCGAGGTTAGAGACAGCTGGACGTGTTAATGTGTTGTAGTTCCTCCACGGTCGAGGTTAGAGACAGCTGGACGTGTTAATGTGTTGTAGTTCCTCCACGACAGCTGGACGATGTGTTGTAGTTCCTCCAGAGACAGCTGGACGTGTTAATGTGTTGTAGTTCCTCCACGGCCGAGGTTAGAGACAGCTGGACGTGTTAATGTGTTGTAGTTCCTCCACGGTCGAGGTTAGAGACAGCTGGACGTGTTAATGTGTTGTAGTTCCTCCACGGTCGAGGTTAGAGACAGCTGGACGTGTTAATGTGTTGTAGTTCCTCCACGGTCGAGGTTAGAGACAGCTGGACGTGTTAATGTGTTGTAGTTCCTCCACGGTCGAGGTTAGAGACAGCTGGACGTGTTAATGTGTTGTAGTTCCTCCACGGTCGAGGGTAGAGACAGCTGGAGTGTTAATGTGTTGTAGTTCCTCCACGGTCGAGTTAGACAGCTGGACGTGTTAATGTGTTGTAGTTCCTCCACGGTCGAGGTTAGAGACAGCTGGACGTGTTAATGTGTTGTAGTTCCTCCACGGTCGAGGTTAGAGATGGTCAGCTGGACGTGTTAATGTGTTGTAGTTCCTCCACGGTCGAGGTTAGAGACAGCTGGACGTGTTAATGTGTTGTAGTTCCTCCCACGGTCGATGTGTTGTAGTTAGAGACAGCTGGACGTGTTAATGTGTTGTAGTTCCTCCACGGTCGAGGTTAGAGACAGCTGGACGTGTTAATGTGTTGTAGTTCCTCCACGGTCGAGGTTAGAGACAGCTGGACGTGTTAATGTGTTGTAGTTCCTCCACGGTGTTAGAGACAACGTGTTAATGTGTTGTAGTTCCTCCACGGTCGAGGTTAGAGACAGCTGGACGTGTTAATGTGTTGTAGTTCCTCCACGGTCGAGGTTAGAGACAGCTGGACGTGTTAATGTGTTGTAGTTCCTCCACGGTCGAGGTTAGAGACAGCTGGACGTGTTAATGTGTTGTAGTTCCTCCACGGTCGAGGTTAGAGACAGCTGGACGTGTTGTAGTTCCGAGGGAAGAGACCACGGTCGAGGTTAGAGACAGCTGGACGTGTTAATGTGTTGTGTTGTAGTTCCTCCACGGTCGAGGTTAGAGACAGCTGGACGTGTTAATGTGTTGTAGTTCCTCCACGGTCGAGGTTAGAGACAGCTGGACGTGTTAATGTGTTGTAGTTCCTCCACGGTCGAGGTTAGAGACAGCTGGACGTGTTAATGTGTTGTAGTTCCTCTGTGTTGTAGTTCCTCCAATGAGACACGTAGTTCCTCGAGGTTAGAGACAGCTGGACGTGTTAATGTGTAGTTCCTGTAGTTCCTCCACGGTCGAGGTTAGAGACAGCTGGACGTGTTAATGTGTTGTAGTTCCTCCACGGTCGAGGTTAGAGACAGCTGGACGTGTTAATGTGTTGTAGTTCCTCCACGGTCGAGGTTAGAGACAGCTGGACGTGTTAATGTGTTGTGTTGTAGTTCCTCCACGGTCGAGGTTAGAGACAGCTGGACGTGTTAATGTGTTGTAGTTCCTCCACGGTCGAGGTTAGAGACAGCTGGACGTGTTAATGTGTTGTAGTTCCTCCACGGTCGAGGTTAGAGACAGCTGGACGTGTTAATGTGTTGTAGTTCCTCCACGGTAGTTAGAGACAGCTGGACGTGTTAATGTGTTGTAGTTCCTCCACGGTCGAGGTTAGAGACAGCTGGACGTGTTAATGTGTTGTAGTTCCTCCACGGTCGAGGTTAGAGACAGCTGGACGTGTTAATGTGTTGTGTTGTAGTTCCTCCACGGTCGAGGTTAGAGACAGCTGGACGTGTTAATGTGTTGTGTTGTAGTTCCTCCACGGTCGAGGTTAGAGACAGCTGGACGTGTTAATGTGTTTGTAGTTCCTCCACGGTCGAGGTTAGAGACAGCTGGACGTGTTAATGTGTTGTAGTTCCTCCACGGTCGAGGTTAGAGACAGCTGGACGTGTTAATGTGTTGTAGTTCCTCCACGGTCGAGGTTAGAGACAGCTGGACGTGTTAATGTGTTGTAGTTCCTCCACGAGGTTAGAGACAGCTCGTTCCTCCAGGTCGAGGTTAGAGACAGCTGGACGTGTTAATGTGTTGTGTTGTAGTTCCTCCACGGTCGAGGTTAGAGACAGCTGGACGTGTTAATGTGTTGTAGTTCCTCCACGGTCGAGGTTAGAGACAGC
>NW_025747098.1:0-70156 GCF_021184085.1 Oncorhynchus gorbuscha
ACATCGGTGGATGTGGTGGATTGACACAATGTAACAAAAACAACAACATCTCTCTTGCTTAAATTAACAGATTTTGGGTGGATTTTTATTATGCTAATTCGATTTCCACGGGGGCGCGGACATCGACCTTAGAGTTTAAATAATTTGTCTTGCCCGTTCACCCTCTGAATGGCACACATACACACTCCATGTCTCAGTTGTCTTAAAACTCTTTCTTTAACCTGTCTCCTCCCCTTCACCTACACTGACTGAAGTGGATTTAACATCAATAAGGGATCATAGCTTTCACCTGGATTCACCTGGTCAGTCTATGTCATGGAAAGAACAGGTGTTCCTAAGGTTTTGTACACTATAAATCCTGTACGTTATTATTTCATAATAGAGTCTTATCTACTTAGGCTTTATGTTTTCTGTCATCAGCAGCATCCCTTGTCTTATCTAGCAGAGAATGACCCATGTTGAATCTGTTTCTATGATGAATCTGTTTTGGCTATCACTGATATGAAGTTGGAAGAAAAATGACCTACATCTGTAATATCACTGTCTCTGCCTTGGGCTATTTGTTTGATTGAGTGGCCCCCAATAGGGAACAATGAGAGAATCGATCAGCTTTCATGTCTCCCTGTTGCTGTCTATTGCTCTGTTGCTGTCTGTTGCTCTGTTACTGTCTGTTGCTCTGTTACTGTCTGTTGATCTGTTGCTGTCTGTTGATCTGTTGCTGTCTGTTGCTCTGTTACTGTCTGTTGCTGTCTATTGCTCTGTTGCTGTCTATTGCTCTGTTGCTGTCTATTGTTCTGTTTGTTCTGTTGCTGCTCTGTTATTGCTCTGTTGCTGTCTATTGCTCTGCTCTGTTGCTGTCTATTGCTCTGTTATCTGTCTGTCTATTGCTCTGTTGCTGTCTATTGCTCTGTTGCTGTCTATTGTTCTGTTGCTGTCTACTGTCTGTTGCTGTCTATTGCTCTGTTACTGTCTGTTGCTCTGTTGCTGTCTATTGCTCTGTTACTGTCTGTTGCTGTCTATTGCTCTGCTCTGTTGCTGTCTATTGCTCTGTTGCTGTCTATTGCTCTGTTGCTGTCTATTGCTCTGTTGCTGTCTATTACTCTGTTGCTTGTCTATTGCTCTGTTGCTGTCTATTGCTCTGTTGCTGTCTGTTGCTCTGTTGCTGTCTATTGCTCTGTTACTGTCTGTTGCTGTCTATTGCTCTGTTGCTGTCTATTGCTCTGTTGCTGTCTATTGCTCTGTTGCTGTCTATTGCTCTGTTGCTGTCTGTTGCTCTGTTGCTGTCTGTTGCTGTCTATTGCTCTGTTGCTGTCTACTGCTCTGTTGCTGTCTGTTGCTCTGTTGCTGTCTACTGCTCTGTTGCTGTCTATTTACTCTGTTGCTGTCTACTGCTCTTTAGCTGTCTGTTGCTGTCTGTTGCTCTGTTGCTGTCTACTGCTCTTTAGCTGTCTGTTACTCTGTTTGCTGTCTACTGCTGTCTACTGCTGTCTGTTGCTGTCTCTGCTCTGTAACTGTCTGTTGCTGTATGTTGCTCTGTTGCTGTCTGTTGATCTGTTGCTCTGTTGCTGTGTTTGCTGTCTGTTGCTCTGTACCAAAGAGAGATTGCCATGTTTGTATAATACAGAAGCCGGCTTTGATATGTGAATCATAGATCATACAGTAGAAAAAGTGAATGAGAGACGGAAAATAAGAACTGAGGTATGTCATTCTAACTGATTTGCCTGCATCCTATCAAAATGCCTTTTTTTAAAGTAAACGTTCAGAGCAGATGTCACACATTCCTGCTATCTTTATCTTTAGGAGGTTTGTCTTCCCAAGATGCAGAGAGGTTATTATTCCTGCTAGGAGGTTTGTCTTCCCAAGATGCAGAGGGTTATTATTCCTGCTAGGAGGTTTGTCTTCCCAAGATGCAGAGAGAGGGTTATTATTCCTGCTAGGAGGTTTGTCTTCCCAAGATGCAGAGAGAGGGTTATTATTCCTGCTAGGAGTTTGTCTTCCCAAGATGCAGAGAGGTTATTATTCCTGCTAGGAGGGTTTGTATTCCCAAGATGCAGGGGAGGGTTATTCCTTAGAGTTTTGTCTTCCCAAGATCAGAGAGGGTTATTATTCCTGGAGGTTTGTCTTCCCAAGATGCAGAGAGAGGGTTATTATTCCTGCTAGGAGGTTTGTCTTCCCAAGATGCAGAGAGAGGGTTATTATTCCTGCTAGGAGGTTTGTCTTCCCAAGATGCAGAGAGAGGGTTATTATTCCTGCTAGGAGGTTTGTCTTCCCAAGATGCAGAGAGAGGGTTATTATTCCTGCTAGGAGGTTTGTCTTCCCAAGATGCAGAGAGGTTATTATTCCTGCTAGGAGGTTTGTCTTCCCAAGATGCAGAGAGAGGGTTATTATTCCTGCTAGGAGGTTTGTCTTCCCCAAGATGCAGAGAGGGTTATTATTCCTGCTAGAGGTTTGTTCCCAAGATAGGGTTATTATTCCTGCTAGGAGGTTTGTCTTCCCATGATGCAGGAGAGGTTATTATTCCTGCTGTGATGGATTGTATTGGTGTTTAGTTTTCTCTCTTCTCGGATGGGCTACCTGGCTGATGTGGGCTCAGATGGTGGTGCGGGGGACTGTGACACGGCTACTGCTCTTTAGGGACAGGCCAGCTCATGGGCACAGCTGGGTGATTCCTCACGAAACTAGAACAAAACAAGAACATGATTTTGGGGGATTTTCACTAAATGTAATCGATACTTCCATACCAAGCAAAAGGGCAGTAACTGGATTTCAGGTTTTTACATTTTTCAGCCAAATTAATTGTAGGCAGATCACTGGAAATGTGCTTATCTGTTGTCTTACTCTGAGGTAATGTTTGATTCATATTGACCCTGACCTCTGACATGAACTTAGACCCTAGACGACAGCTACTGTCATCTTGCTTTTGGTACACCCACTAGAATACGTTTCCATGACGATGTTTTTTAATTTTTTAACACACAAACTTCTGTTCATAAAATGTAGTTGTATGTGGCTGTCAGTTTCGTACGGTTTTATACTTGTGTCAGCGAAGAACAATAAATAATACCATGGTAAACCGTAGACACTGCAGCCCAAAGCTTAGTGAAGCCAAGGTAAAAGGCCCTAATTGACACGTGTGATGGCACTTACTGCTTTTGCCCTTGGTTTTACTGTACATTTTTGCAGTTAATGTAAACATGACCTCCCATTTTCACCATAACCCAGACACAATGGAGGCAGGATATTTGTCCACATGATAAGAGTATGTATCTAATGTAACGAGAATGGCATTAACACATGTTTTACCGAATGTGCAGTTACTACTCTTTTGCTTGGTAGGGCAGACTAGAAGGGTCCTTTGGAGGAAGGATTTTTGACATATATATTTGACATTTGTATCTTAAAAAGCATTAATAGAAAATAATTAATGGGGCAGTGCAGTTAAAAAAACAGATTTTTCTATTAAGGTCAAAATGACACTGAAATGATGATAATGCCGTTTGTGTAAGAGCTGTTTGAAAAAAAATGTCTGGAATTTCAGCGTGATCAGGTAGGCTGGAACTTTTGGTCTACATCATGTCACAGTGTGATCTGATTACAATAGACCAATGACTGTTCATCTGGGTACGGGGTGGGTTCTAGAAAGACCATCCTATCAGCCAATCAGGGCTGTGTATGTAAATATCTTCAAATGTGTTTCCAAACGCCCACACAATCAGACTGAGCATTTCAAGGGCCAAAGGAAGCTCAGGGAAACAAGTGATTAATAATAATTATTTTATTTTATTTAAGGTGCAATATACAGAAATCGCTCGACCATTTCATGCTTACAAAAATTTGAATCGTTTGCCTAATTTCATTTTATGTGACAAAATAAGCAATGTATAATGTAGAGACAGTCATTGTGCCATTTAAACCGCTGTGAAAATCTTTTAAATTACTCTTTTAAATTATTAAGCTGGGGTACAAAACTGAAACTAAAATACACAGAACCGAAACAGCAGAACGGGAAGCATAGAAATGGCACACATAGAACAGATCTACTGCGTCTTATACTTGCTTTCAATAAGAGTGACGGGACTATAATCCACATTTCTATGTGAATTTGGGTCGGGGCTTGCAAGAAGTTACATATTGGAGCTTTAAATGAACACATACAGTAATTTATTAGACATACAATGATGATTATCAAAATAAAATTACAAAGACTGCATGAGGGTTTTAATTGAAATGAGAACATTTGTGACCTTACCTATGCTTTTTAAAGATTCTATAGTGTTTCATATGTAGGCACTACAGAAGCAAGCATGTGTCATATGAAGCTTTACCGCTTGCTCTGTGATGTAAGCGGGGCTCCTAGTGGTTAGAGTGTAGAGGAGGTAGGTAGCCTAGTGGTTAGAGTGTAGAGGAGGTAGGTAGCCTAGTGGTTAGAGTGTAGAGGAGGTAGGTAGCCTAGTGGTTAGAGTGTAGAGGAGGTAGGTAGCCTAGTGGTTAGAGTGTAGAGGAGGTAGGTAGCCTAGTGGTTAGAGCGTTGGACTAGTAACCGAAAGGTTGCAAGATCAATCTGACAAGGTAAACATCTGTTGTTCTACCCCTGAACAAGGCAGTTAACCCACCATCATTGAAACTACACATTTGTTCTTAACTGACTTGCCGAGTTAAATGAAAAATATGATTTATATGTATTTTTATATTCCACATTTTATATGGCACCTTTTTCTTTATGTGGTTGAAGAAAATATATTCTATGGGTTTATCAAAAGTTCCATAGTGGGATCTCTGTTAGTTGTAAAGTTCCAGAGTGGGGGATCTCTGCTAGTTGTAAAGTTCCAGAGTGGGGATCTCTGTTAGTTGTAAAAAAGTTCCAGAGTGGGGATCTCTGTTAGTTGTAAAAAGTTCCAGAGTGGGGGATCTCTGTTAGTTGTAAAGTTCCATAGTGGGGATCTCTGTTAGTTGTAAAGTTCCAAGGTGGGGATCTCTGTTAGTTGTAAAGTTCCAGAGTGGGGGATCTCTGTTAGTTGGGGAAGTTCCAGAGTGGGGGATCTCTGTTAAGTTCAGAGTGGGGGATCTGTTATTGTAAAGTCTCAAGGTGGGGATCTCTGTTAGTTGTAAAGTTCAGAGTGGGATCTCTGTTAGTTGTAAAGTTCCAGAGTGGGGATCTCTGTTAGTTGTAAAGTTCAAGAGTGGGATCTCTGTTAGTTGTAAAGTTCCATAGTGGTGGGGATCTCTGTTAGTTGTAAAGTTCCAGCAGTGGGGATCTCTGTTAGTTGTAAAGTTCCAGAGTTGGGATCTCTGTTAGTTGTAAAGTTCCAGAGAGGGGATCTGCTAGTTGTAAGTTCCAGAGTGGGGATATCTGCTAGTTGTAAAAAGTTCCAGAGTGGGGATCTCTGTTAGTTGTAAAGTTCCAGAGTGGGGATCTCTGTTAGTTGTAAAGTCCATAGTGGGGATCTCTGTTAGTTGTAAAGTTCCAAAGTGGGGGATCTCTGTTAGTTGTAAGTTCCAGAGTGGGGATCTCTGTTAGTTGTAAGTCCCATAGTGGGGATCTCTGTTAGTTGTAAAGTTCCATAGTGGGGATCTCTGTTAGTTGTAAGTTCCAGAGTGGGGATCTCTGTTAGTTGTAAAGTTCCAGAGTGGGGATCTCTGTTAGTTGTAAAGTTCCAGAGTGGGGATCTCTGTTAGTTGTAAAGTTCCATAGTGGGGGATCTCTGTTAGTTGTAAAGTTCCATAGTGGGGGATCTCTGTTAGTTGTAAAGTTCCATAGTGGGGATCTCTGTTAGTTGTAAAGTTCCAGAGAGGGGATCTCTGCTAGTTGTAAAGTTCCAGAGTGGGGGATCTCTGCTAGTTGTAAAGTTCCAGAGTGGGGATCTCTGCTAGTTGTAAAGTTCCAGAGTGGGGGGATCTCTGGTTGTTGTAAAGTTCCAGTTCAGTGAAAATGTTGTATCATATTGTACAACAGCTGATGAAACTACTGTAACACTGTAAAAGTGTGAAAACATTTGATCAGTGTTATATCTTGATAGTTGTTGGTTAAATTACAATTTACACAGGACCTTTGAATTATCCTGTTTGCATGGGCGGCAGGAGTTTGGCTTGCCTGGTGATATCACCAGGTGGCAAATTGGTTAATAGACCAATAACAAAGAGAGTTCCAAGCCTCTGCCAATAACAGCTTCGTTTAAAGTTTACCCCTCCCCACTGAGGCCACTCCCCAGACTGTCCTAGCAAAAATGTTCCAGGTCAAAGTTTTTTGCTAAAAAAAACATTTTTATTTCTTATTTGAAAAGAAAACTGTTACAGTAAGGTGCTTACTTAATCGTTGTTCATAAATCATTTGATATTGATATAAAAACAGCTGCATTGGGCCTTTAAAATTACGGCCCATTTTATACAGAGAAATTGGCATAGTAGACAACTAGCAGAGATCCCCCCCCACCCGGCAATATTTTTTTCCATGGCAAAAAATGAAAAAAAAATAAACAATCTGAATTTGTTGGTCCTTTAAAAACTTGCTCTATGTAAAATATTGTGTGCTATAGCTTGTAAAATAAATAAATATGACACTGGATGACAGCATGATGTGTGTTTCCATCATTAGGGCTGTTTTCCTAAATAAGTTATAGTCGCTTAGTGTTTTGTTAGTCGCTATTTGTATTTATTATGGATCCCCATTAGTTCCTGCCAAGGCAGCAGCTACTCTTCCTGGGGTTTATTAAGGATTCCCATTAGTTCCTGCCATGGCAGCAGCTACTCTTCCTGGGGTTTATTATGGATCCCATTGTCTCCTGCCATGGCAGCAGCTACTCTTCCTGGTTTATTATGGATCCCCATTAGTTCCTGCCATGGCAGCAGCTACTCTTCCTGGGTTTATTATGGATCTCCATTAGTTCCTGCCAAGGCAGCAGCTACTCTTCCTGGACAGATCCCCATTAGTTCCTGCCAAGGCAGCAGTTACTCTTCCTGGGGTTTATTATGGATCCCCATTAGTTCCTGCCAAGGCAGCAGCTACTCTTCCTGGGGGTTTATTATGGATCCTCATTAGTTCCTGCCAAGGCAGCAGCTACTCTTCCTGGGGTTTATTATGGATCCCCATTAGTTCCTGTCAAGGCAGCAGCTACTCTTCCTGGGGTTTATTAAGGATTCCCATTAGTTCCTGTCAAGGCAGCAGCTACTCTTCCTGGGGGTTTATTAAGGATTCCCATTAGTTCCTGCCAAGGCAGCAGCTACTTTCCTGGGGTCCAAATTAAGACACTTACATAACACGTAAAACAAAAGATAAACAGTACATCAGATAACACATTATTACACCAAGCACAATACAACATGTATAATACCACCATACAACAATATTACAATGTACATGTGTGTAGAGTGTGGTGCTAGAGTGTGTGTATGTATGTGTGTGTGTCTGTTCCTGTGTATTTATGTGTGTGTCTGTTCCTGTGTATTTATGTGTGTGTCTGTTCCTGTGTATGTATGTGTGTGTCTGTTCCTGTGTCGTCGCTCTGGATAAGAGCGTCTGCTAAATGACTTAAATGTCAAATGTAAATGTGTGTGTCTGTTCCTGTGTATATATATATGTGTGTGTCTGCTCTTGTGTGTGTATAGAGTGAGTGTGTATGCGTGTCTGTTCCTGTGTGTGTGTGTGTAGAGTGCGGGTGCTAGAGTGCGTATAGAGTGTGTGTCTGTTCCCGTGTGTGTATCTGTTCCCAGTCCCCACTGTTCCATAAGGTGTATTTTCTATCTGTTGTTTAAATCTGATTTTACTGCTTCCATCAGTTACCTGATGTAGAATAGAGTTCCATGTAGTCATGGCTCTATGTAGTACTGTGGAATAGAGTTCCATGTAGTCATGGCTCTACGTAGTACTGTAGAATAGAGTTCCATGTAGTCATGGCTCTATGTATTACTGTAGAATAGAGTTCCATGTAGTCATGGCTCTATGTAGTACTGTGGAATAGAGTTCCATGTAGTCATGGCTCTATGTAGTACTGTGGAATAGAGTTCCATGTAGTCATGGCTCTACGTAGTACTGTAGAATAGAGTTCCATGTAGTCATGGCTCTATGTAGTACTGTGGAATAGGAGTTCCATGTAGTCATGGCTCTATGTAGTACTGTGGAATAGAGTTCCATGTAGTCATGGCTCTACCTCCCATAGTCTGTTCTGGACTTGGGGATTGTGAAGAGACCTCTGGTGGCATGTCTTTGTGGGGTATGGATGGGTGTCTGAGCTGTGTGCCAGTAGTTTAAACAGACAGCTCGGTACATTCAGCCTGTCAACACCTCTTAGAAAAACAAGTAGTGATGAAGTCAATCTTCCTCCGCTTAAGTCATGAATGATTGACATGACTCAATGTCAGCTCCCGTGTATTTTATAAGGGCCAGCCGTGGCTGCCCTGCTCTGGAGCACCTGACTAGACGACTGAACAGTTGTCCAGGTGCAATAAAAACTAGGGCTCTGTAGAACCTGCCTTGTTGATAGTAGTGTACAATCCAGGATTACTCCAAGCAGTTTAGTTAAGATTAGTTAGCAGTGGTATCTTCTCGCCCTAATATATAGTAGGCCATGTAATTCCAACATAACCCTCTTATGTCATTGCACATCCTGCTAATTACCAGCAGAGGGGGCGACCATTTGAATCCATTTTCACATTCACTCTGTTGTAGCTTAATGCTTACAAATTGGTTCATAACTTTTAAATGTAGCAGTGATCCCGCTTCTTGAACTTTGATATGCCCATAGAGTATATTATGTTCAACAATATATTGAAAAATTTGGCAAATAAATGTTTTTATCTTTTCAATATTCATGTTTAGAATTTTTTCGAGGAAATTTTATTGAAAAGGTTAAGCTTTATATGACAAACAATATTTGCTTTTGTAGCACCTACAGATGAAACATTATGGAGTCTTAAAGGAGGCCTGTAGCACCTACAGATGAAACATTGTGGAGTCTTAAAGGAGGCCTGTAGCACCTTACAGATGAAACACTGTGGAGTCTTAAAGGAGGCCTGTAGCATTTACAGATGAAACATTATGGAGTCTTAAATGAGGCCTGTGGCATTTACAGATGAAACATTATGGAGTCTTAAAGGAGGCCTCCAGCACCTACAGATGAAACATTATGGAGTCTTAAATGAGGCCTGTAGCATTTACAGATGAAACATTATGGAGTCTTAAAGGAGGCCTGTAGACCTACAGATGAAACATTATGGGAGTCTTAAAGGAGGCCTGTAGCACCTACAGATGAAACACTATGGAGTCTTAAAGGAGGCCTGTAGCACCTACAGATTAAACACTATGGAGTCTTAAAGGAGGCCTGTAGCACCTTCAGATTAAACACTATGGAGTCTTAAAGGAGGCCTGTAACACCTACAGATTAAACACTATGGAGTCTTAAAGGAGACCTGTAGCACCTTCAGATTAAACACTATGGAGTCTTAAAGGAGGCCTGTAACACCTACAGATTAAACATTATGGAGTCTTAAAGGAGGCCTGGGAAAGGTCAATGTCAAAAATAGTCCAACTTCAATTACATTTTTCTCAATTTTGCTTTAAGATACAAATGTCAAATATATGTCAACAATCCTTACTCCAAAGGACCCTTCTATTGATTACATATAGAGAAAATCTTAAAACCATGGTTTCATGAGGAATCACCCAGCTGCAATGTCACGCTGAATGGCGTCCAGGCTGCCTGTCGTGATCCCTTTTATGCTCACTTACATTAGTGTGTGTGTGTGTGTGTGTGTGTGTGTGTGTGTGTGTGTGTGTGTGTGTGTGTGTGTGTGTGTGTGTGTGTGTGTGTGTGTGTGTGTGTGTGTGTGTGTGTGTGTGTGTGTGTGTGTGTGTGTGTGTGTGTGTGTGTGTGTGTGTGCGTAGCTGTATGGGTGTGTGCGTAGCTGTATGGGTGTGTGTGCGTAGCTGTATGGGGGTGTGCGTAGCTGTATGGGTGTGTGCGTAGCTGTATGGGGTGGCTGGCCAGGGTTCCTGGGTGGGCAGTTTGAGACTAGCAGTGGGCAGTCTGTCTTATTCAGACTTTAGTTTCCACCTCACTTCACTCAGTGTTCATTCTGGTGTCTCATTTGCATGTGGCATTTCCATGTGCTCTGTCTCCCCTCATCAGAAACCCTCAGGTTCATCACCTCATCACTCTCTTTGTCTCTTTATCACTACCGCTCCTCTGTCCCTACCTCATCTTCTCTGTTTCTCTCCTCCGTCTGCCAGTCCTCTCTCGCTCTCTGTTTCTCTCCTGCCTCGCTGATACTCTTTCTTTCTTTCTTTCTTTCTCTCTCTTTCTTTTCTTTCTTTCTTTCATTCTCTTTCTCCTCTCTGTTTCTCTCCTGCCTCTGTCACTCTTCTTTCTTTCTCTTTCTCCCTCTCTCTGTTTTCTCTCCTGCCTCGCTGTCTCTCTTTCTCTTTATTTCTTTCTTTCTTTCTCTTTCTCCCTCTTGTTTTCTCCTGCCTCGCTGTTACTCTTTCTTTTTCTTTCTCTCTTTCTTTTTTCTCTGTTTCTCTTGCCTGCCTCGCATTGTCTCTCTTCTTTCTGTCTTTCTTTCTTTCTTTTCTTTCTTTCTTTTTTCTTTCTCTCTTTCTTTCTTTCTCTGTTTCTCTCCTGCCTCACTGTCTTTCTTTCGTTCTTTCTCTCCTGCCTCCTCGCTGTCTCTCTTTCTTTCTTTCTTTCTTTCTCTCTTTCTTTCTTTCTGTTTCTCTCCTGCCTCGCTGTCTCTCTTTCTTTCATTCTTTCTTTCTTTCTTTCTCTCTCTCTTTCTTTATTTCTCTCTTTCTCTGTTTCTTCCTGCCTCGCTGTCTCTCTTTCTTTCTGTCTTTCTTTCTTTCTCTCCTGCCTCACTGTCTTTCTTTCGTTCTTTCTCTCCTGCCTGCTTTCTTTCTCTCTTTCTTTCTTTCTTTCTTTCTTTCTATCTCTCTCTCTTTCTTTATTTCTTTCTTTCTTTCTCTGCCTCCTGCCTCACTTTCTTTCTTTCTTTCTTTCTCTCCTGCCTCGCTGTCTCTTTCTTTCTTTCTTTCTTTCTTTCTTTCTTTCTTTCTTTTTCTTGCTTTCTTGCTTTCTTTGTTTTCTTGCTTTTCTTTCTTGCTTTCTCCCTCTTTCTGTTTCTCTCCTGCCTCGCTGTCTCTCTCTCTTTCTTTCTTTCTTTCTCTCTTTCTCTTTCTCATTCTTTTTGATAAACATAACCTGTGTTGTCTCCAATTTGTTGCACCCTGTTGTCACAACCTTTACTCGTGTTTTCATAAATATCACTTCAAATGTGGCCTTGGGTGTTGTATTGCTTACCCACAACATGCTACATGTTTTCAGAAAGTGTGACATTCATAGTAATGGGAATATGAGAACACGGCTGAAAGCAAAGCCTAGATCACTGCTGTGATTCACCTCGGCTGAATATAACCCAAACCACACGCCGCGCTACGCACAAAGGACGTGCAGGAAGTGGGGCGTTTTCTGAATGAGGCTTGATACCTCTGCAGTGTCTGGGTGAGGAGGAGCTGTATCACCTTGTTTTAAGGACAGTGATGAAGTGGGAGCCAGCCTCCTTGTGAGAGGATCATTGCGGTGACAGACGTGACAAATAACCAGCGGTAAACTGGTGGGGAGTGAGGGTGGGGGTGGGGAGTGAGGGTGGGGGTGGGGAGTGAGGGTGGGGGTGGGGAGTGAGGGTGGGGGTGGGGAGTGAGGGTGGGGAGTGAGGGTGGGGTGGGGAGTGAGGGTGGGGAGTGAGGGTGAGGGTGGGGGTGGCTCGTCGTAGCCTCTGCATCCATCACCTGGACTCAGCGGCAGGCAGCCCACAGAGGCCAGACACACAGATACACACAGACACACACAGACACACACAGACACACACAGATACACACAGATACACACAGACACACACACACACACAGACACAGACAGGCAGACACACACAGACACACACAGACACACAGACACACACAGATACACACAGATACACACACACACACAGACACAGATACACACACAGACACACACAGACACACACAGACACACACAGACACACACAGACACACACAGACACACACACACACAGACACAGACAGGCAGACACACACAGACACACACAGACACACACAGATACACACAGATACACACAGACACAGATACACACACAGACACACACAGACACACACAGATACACACAGACACACACAGATACACACAGATACACACACACACACAGACACAGATACACACACAGACACACACAGACACACACAGACACACACAGATACACACAGATACACACAGACACACACAGACACACACAGACACACACAGATACACACACACACACACAGACACAGACAGGCAGACACACACAGACACACACAGACACACACAGACACACACAGACACACACAGACACACACACACACAGACACAGACAGGCAGACACACACAGACACACACAGACACACACAGACACACACAGATACACACAGATACACACACACACACAGACACAGACAGGCAGACACACACAGACACACACAGACACACACAGACACACACAGACAGACACAGACAGACACACTCATACAATCACAGACGAGACACACACACAGACACACACACAGACACACACATTCACACACAGACACAGACAGACACACACACATAGACAGACACACACATACACAGACAGACCACACATACACACACAGACACACACACACAGACACACACAGACAGACACACACACACAGACACACACAGACAGACACACTCATACACACACAGACACAGACACACACACAGACACATACAGGCACACACAGACACACACACAGACACATACAGGCACACACAGACACACACATACACACACAGACAGACACACACATACACACACAGACACAGACAGACACAGACAGACACACACACACAGACAGACACACACAGACAGACACAGACACACACAGACACACACAGACACACACAGACACACACACAGACACACACAGACACACACAGACACAGACAGACACACACAGACACACACAGACAGACACACACAGACACACACAGACACACACAGACACACACACACAGACACACACAGACACACACAGACACAGACAGACACACACATACACACACAGACACACACAGACAGACACACACACACACAGACAGACAGACACAGACACACACAGTGTCAGGCTGCTAAGGGCTGTTGCAGGCTGCTAAGAGTCTCCTCAGCCTGCTCGCCTTACCCCCTCTAGCCTCTCTGCTAGCTTCTGGCAATCTGTTAATCACTCTCAAATACCACAGGTGGAGTTCAAACTGAGAAGGAATGCCTTACATTTAGTCTTGTGCGATTTTTCAGCGTTCATTCATATTCCACAAGGGGCTGAGATTTTACATTTCTGTGCTCATACAAGTATGAATATGTGTTTTCAGCATAGATATTGAGAAAAGGGCCTCCAACCCCTTTTCACATGTCTACATCAGAGGAACTGTTTGATGAGCCCGGGGCGGAGAACAGCTCTTGGAAAAATCCACCAATGGACCGCCATCAATATCCACAATGTGCCTGGAGAGGGAATCAATGGATGGAGGATCGGCCGGCCGCTTTCAATTTGACTATCCACACTGTTCTCCAAAATGAAGCCGTTAGCCTGGCTCAGCCAGGTCCCCACCCAGCTACGGGAGGGACGGAGGGGCCACTGGCTGAGTGTTATCCTTAGAACCTGTCCTCCCTTAGGCCATGTGCTTGTGTCATCCCAGTGACTACAACCCCCAGGGGAAGATGGAATAACGAGGTTAAATGGAGGTGTATCCATTGCTCTGTTTGAGTGTGGTTTCCCCTTAGAGACGGGTGTTAAGGCTTACCGCTGGTCTGGAGTTGAGAGTTGGTTCATCAGACAGGTTTCAGTTTCAAACAGATCAATGGAGAGGAGCTGTGAGGATCTGATCGTCCCACTCATTAGGTGTGTATGGTAACTATCGCTCCACTCATTAGGTGTGTATGGTAACTATCGCCCCACTCATTAGGTGTGTATGGTAACTATGGTAACTATCGTTCCACTCATTAGGTGTGTATGGTAACTATCGCCCCACTCATTAGGTGTGTATGGTAACTATGGTAACTATCGTCCCACTCATTAGGTGTGTATGGTAACTATGGTAACTATCGCCCCACTCATTAGGTGTGTATGGTAACTATCGTTCCACTCATTAGGTGTGTATGGTAACTATGGTAACTATCGTTCCACTCATTAGGTGTGTATGGTAACTATCGCCCACTCATTAGTTGTGTATGGTAACTATATGGTAACTATCGTTCCACTCATTAGGTGTGTATGGTAACTATGGTAACTATCGTTCCACTCATTAGGTGTGTATGGTAACTATCGCCCACTCATTAGGTGTGTATGGTAACTATGGTAACTATCGTTCCACTCATTAGGTGTGTATGGTAACTATCGCCCCACTCATTAGGTGTGTATGGTAACTATGGTAACTATCGTCCCACTCATTAGGTGTGTATGGTAACTATGGTAACTATCATTCCACTCATTAGGTGTGTATGGTAACTATCGCCCCACTCATTAGGTGTGTATGGTAACTATCGCCCACTCATTAGGTGTGTATGGTAACTATCGTCCCACTCATTAGGTGTGTATGGTAACTATGGTAACTATCGTTCCACTCATTAGGTGTGTATGGTAACTATGGTAACTATCGCCCCACTCATTAGGTGTGTATGGTAACTATCGTCCCACTCATTAGGTGTGTATGGTAACTATGGTAACTATCGTTCCACTCATTAGGTGTGTATGGTAACTATCGCCCCACTCATTAGGTGTGTATGGTAACTATGGTAACTATCGTCCCACTCATTAGGTGTGTATGGTAACTATGGTAACTATCGTTCCACTCATTAGGTGTGTATGGTAACTATGGTAACTATCATTCCACTCATTAGGTGTGTATGGTAACTATCGTCCCACTCATTAGGTGTGTATGGTAACTATGGTAACTATCGTTCCACTCATTAGGTGTGTATGGTAACTATGGTAACTATCGTTCCACTCATTAGGTGTGTATGGTAACTATGGTAACTATGGTTCCACTCATTAGGTGTGTATGGTAACTATCGTCCCACTCATTAGGTGTGTATGGTAACTATGGTAACTATCGTTCCACTCATTAGGTGTGTATGGTAACTATGGTAACTATCGTTCCACTCATTAGGTGTGTATGTTAACTATGGTAACTATCGTTCCACTCATTAGGTGTGTATGGTAACTATCGTCCCACTCATTGGGTGTGTATGGTAACTATGGTAACTATCGCTCCACGGTCTACAGAACACACACTGTCCGTCAGCTTTCCTTTCCACAAAACAGCAAGGGTACAGTAGGTGGAAAAGGTACAATGAACTAAGTCACAGTACCCATCGGCCAGTGCTGTACTTTAATGTGTCTATATCGGTGTTGACATTGTTTTGTTGTTAGTCAGTCTGTCTGTGTCCTTTTTTTGGAGTTTGTATGTCAGACTCGAGGGAAGCTAAATATTGCAGCATCTACCTCCAGTTGGCCATTGGTCAGCCTATAAACGGTTTGAATGAGTCACTACCACCCACCTCATTGTGCTCCAGTGTAGCTGTCAACCACTCTCAGTGCTCCAGTGTAGCTGTCAACCATCAGTACTCCAGTGTAGCTGTCAACCATTCTCAGTGCTCCAGTGTAGCTGTCAACCATCAGTGCTCCAGTGTAGCTGTCAACCATCAGTACTCCAGTGTAGCTGTCAACCACTCTCAGTGCTCCAGTGTAGCTGTCAACCATCAGTACTCCAGTGTAGCTGTCAACCATCAGTACTCCAGTGTAGCTGTCAACCATCAGTACTCCAGTGTAGCTGTCAACCATCAGTACTCCAGTGTAGCTGTCAACCACTCTCAGTGCTCCAGTGTAGCTGTCAACCATCAGTGCTCCAGTGTAGCTGTCAACCATCAGTACTCCAGTGTAGCTGTCAACCACTCTCAGTACTCCAGTGTAGCTGTCAACCATCAGTACTCCAGTGTAGCTGTCAACCACTCTCAGTGCTCCAGTATAGCTGTCAACCATCAGTACTCCAGTGTAGCTGCCAACCATCAGTACTCCAGTGTAGCTGTCAGTGCTCCAGTGTAGCTGTCAACCATCAGTGATCCAGTGTAGCTGTCAACCATCAGTGCTCCAGTGTAGCTGTCAACCACTCTCAGTGCTCCAGTGTAGCTGTCAACCATCAGTGCTCCAGTGTAGCTGTCAACCACTCTCAGTGCTCCAGTGTAGCTGTCAACCATCAGTACTCCAGTGTAGCTGTCAACCACTCTCAGTGCTCCAGTATAGCTGTCAACCATCAGTACTCCAGTGTAGCTGCCAACCATCAGTACTCCAGTGTAGCTGTCAACCTCTCTCAGTGCTCCAGTGTAGCTGTCAACCATCAGTGCTCCAGTGTAGCTGTCAACCATCAGTGATCCAGTATTTATATTTAGTATCATAGGTACGTATCTACATCAGGTGTGAGTGTGTTTTATCTGGTATCATAGGTACCTATCTACATCAGGTGTGAGTGTGTTTTATCTGGTATCATAGGTACCTATCTACATCAGGTGTGAGTGTGTTTTATCTGGTATCATAGGTACCTATCTACATCAGGTGTGAGTGTGTTTTATCTGGTATCATAGGTACCTATCTACATCAGGTGTGAGTGTGTTTTATCTGGAATCATAGGTACCTATCTACATCAGGTGTGAGTGTGTTTTATCTGGAATCATAGGTACCTATCTACATCAGGTGTGAGTGTGTTTTATCTGGTATCATAGGTACCTATCTACATCAGGTGTGAGTGTGTGGAATCATAGGTACCTATCTACATCAGGTGTGAGTGTGTTTTATCTGGAATCATAGGTACCTATCTACATCTGGAGTGTGTTTTATCTGGTATCATAGGTACCTATCTACATCAGGTGTGAGTGTGTTTTATCTGGGGTACCTATTCAGGTGTGAGTGGGTTTTATCTGGAATGTACCTATCCACATCAGGTGTGAGTGTGTTTTATCTGGTATCATAGGTACCTATCTACATCAGGTGTGAGTGTGTTTTATCTGGAATCATAGGTACCTATCTACATCAGGTGTGAGTGGGTTTTATCTGGAATCATAGGTACCATCTACATCAGGTGTGAGTGTGTTTTATCTGGAATCATAGGTACCTATCTACATCAGGTGTGAGTGTGTTTTATCTGGAATCATAGGTACCATCTACATCAGGTGTGAGTGGGTTTTGTCTGGTATCATAGCTACCTATCTACATCAGGTGTGAGTGGGTTTTGGGACCGTGCTTTGACAGGTGGCCTATAAGAGGAAATAGCTGCTGACATTTTCAGAAGTGCTTTATGTCACGGCATCAGCCGTGGCACTGATTCAAGTCGGTCTGTGCTCCCTTGAGGACTGAGCCTGAGCAGGTCTTCTCGTTGGACGTCACCCCCCTACACTCTTATTTTACACCTCTCTAAACGGATACAGGGTGCCTGACAACAACAAAAAAATGGACGTCTTCATTAGCTATCTATCTTTGACTGTCTGATTGGTGCAGTGTAATGGAGGCCCCTAATTAACAGTTGGTGCACTGTGCTGTGGGAGATGATGAGGCAGCGCTGCTTCTCCACTGCCTGTCTTTCAGAGTGATTCTCTCATATCGGCCCCATGATGTATGGCTTGATTTCTGTCTGAGACATGGGGGGGGAGGCATGTTTCCATGCCAACAGGTCTCCAGCTCCAATTACAGAGACGTTATGAGATTGTTTTAATTACTGTTGAACCCTCTGCTCAGCTCGATTCCCTATATTTTGTTAAACGTGTGCGTGCCGGTGTAAAGCGTTATGCACGGATGGAGAGATTTACGTAGATAACACTGGGTTGCAGGGGCTGGTGTGTTAAGTCTCAAAGGTAATAATAATATTCTATGAACGGTTGAACATTTTGGTCATGTTTTGTTATTATCTCCACCCGGCACAGCCAGAAGAGGACTGGCCACCCCTCAGAGCCCGGTTCCTTTCTAGGTTTCTACCTAGGTTCCTGCCTTTCTAGGGAGTTTTTCCTAGCCACCGTGCTTCTACAGTCGTGACCAAAAGCTTTGAGAATGACACAAATATTAATTTTCACAAAGTCTGCTGCCTCAGTTTGTATGATGGCAATTTGCATAGACTCCAGAATGTTATGAAGAGTGATCAGATGAATTGCAATTAATCGCAAAGTCCCTCTTTGTCATGCAAATGAACTGAATCCCCCAAAAAAAACATTTCCACTGAATTTCAGCCCTGCCACAAAAGGACCAGCTGACATCATGTCAGTGATTTTCTCGTTAACACAGGTGTGAGTGTTGACAAGGCTGCAGATAACTCTGTCATGCTGATTGAGTTTGAATAACAGACTGGAAGCTTCGAAAGGAGGGTGGTGCTTGGATTCATTGTTCTTCCTCTGTCAAACATGATTACCTGCAAGGAAACACGTGCCGTCATCATTGCTTTGCACAAAAAGGGCTTCACAGGCAAGGATATCGCTGCCAGTAAGATTGCACCTAAATTAACCATTTATCGGATCATCAAGAACTTCAAGGCTAGCGGTTCAATTGTTGGGAAGAATGCTTCAGGGCAGCCAAGAAAGTCCAGCAAGCGCCAGGACCGTCTCCTAAAGTTGATTCAGCTACTGGATCGGGGCACTACCAGTACAGCGCTTGCTCAGGAATGGCAGCAGGCAGGTGTGAATGCATCTGCACACACAGTGGCGAAGACTTTTTGAGGATGTCAAGAAGGGCAGCAAAGAAGCCACTTCTCTCCAGGAAAAACATCAGGGACAGACTGATATTCTGCAAAAGGTACAGGGATTGGACTGCTGAGGAATGGGGTAAAGTCATTTTCTCTGACGAATCCCTTTCCGATTGTTTGGGGCATCTGGAAAAAAGCTTGTCCGGAGAAGACAAGGTGAGCGCTACCATCAGTCCTGTGTCATGCCAACAGTAAAGTATCCTGAGACCATTCATGTGTGGGGTTGCTTCTCAGCCAAGGGAGTAGACTCACTCACCATTTTGCCTAAGAACACAGCCATGAATAAAGAATGGTACTAACACATCCTCCGAGAGCAACTTCTCCCAACCATCCAGGAACAGTTTGGTAACGAACAATGCCTTTTCCAGCATGATGGAGCACCTTGCCATAAGGCAAAAGTGATAACCAAGTGGCTCAGGGAACAAAACATCAATATTTTGGGTCCATGGCCAGGAAACTCCCCAGACCTTAATCCCATTGAAAACTTGCGGTCATTCCTCAGGAGGCGGGTGGACAAACAAAATGGGCAGGATGTGGCCCAGAAGTTAATTGACAGCATGCCAGGGCGGATTGCGGAGGTCTTGAAAAAGAAGGGTCCATTCTGCAAATATTGACTCTTTGCATCAACTTCATATAATTGTCAATAAAAGCCTTTGACACACAGGAAATGCTTGTAATTATACTTCAGTATTCCTTAGTAACATCTGACAAAAATATCTAAAGACACTGAAGCAGCAAGCTTTGTGGAAATTAATATTTGTGTCATTCTCTAAACGTTTGGCCACGACTGTACATCTGCATTGCTTGCTGTTTGGGGTTTTAGGCTGGGTTTCTGTATAAGCACTTTGTGACATCGGCTGTTGTAAAAAGGGCTTTATAAATACATTTGATTGATTGATTGATAATAACAGAGAGAGAACTGGATATTTTACAAACATTAGAGACACTGTTCTTTCAAGCCCAGTGTCTGGGACCTTTCAGAGCCTGTTTCATGGGCCACCCTGCAGCTGCCAACCCACAGCCAATCCCAGACTGAGAAACGACCGTACACAGGTGGCCCGCTCTCCTCTTTCTTCTGCCTCTGAAGTGGAGTTTAAGCTTCTATCCCTCAGGGGGCTGGATGACACAATCTCCATAATCTGCATTTGACACAAAGGCAAGGGCGTGATTGATTCCCCACACAGGTGTCGTGACGTGACAGAGAGAGAGAGAGGGGGGGGGGGTCTGGATAGCAGTCAGCCATTTTCCAAGCTGAACTGAGCACTTGGATCCTAGACCAGGATAGTAATAATAAACACACTAATGGTCTGGGGTCTTCCCCGAAGGGAACGCCACCCTGTCAGTTGTGGGCACCTCATGTTTTGTTCAAAAGGTTTGACAAGTGTTTTCTTTTTATTAAGAGAATATATCTTTTAAAAAACACTTGTATGCTCTCTTCTATGGCCTCTCTTAGAAGACAACAATTGGACTATGGGCTCGGTGGAGAGAGTGAGGAAGGGGAGAGAGAGAGTGAGGAAGGGAGAGAGAGAGAGTGAGGAAGGGAGAGAGAGTGAGGAAGGGGAGAGAGAGAGAGTGAGGAAGGAGAGAGAGAGAGTGAGGAAGGGAGAGAAAGGGAGAGACGGAGACAGAGAGAAAGGGAGAGATGGAACAAAAGAGGAGAATGGAGAGAGGGAAAGAGTTGGGGAGAGAGAGAGAGAGGGAAAGAGTTGGAGAGAGTGAGAGAGAGAGGGAAAGAGTTGGAGAGAGTGAGAGAGAGGGAAAGAGTTAGAGAGAGAGAGAGAGAGAGAGGGAAAGAGTTGGAGAGAGTGAGAGAGAGAGGGAAAGAGTTGGAGAGAGTGAGAGAGAGAGGGAAAGAGTTGGAGAGAGTGAGAGAGAGAGGGAAAGAGTTGGAGAGAGTGAGTAAGGGAGAGAGAGAGAGGGAAGAGTTGGAGAGAGTGGGAGAGAGAGGGAAAGAGTTGGAGAGAGTGAGAGAGATAGGGAAAGAGTTGGAGAGAGTGAGAGAGGGAAAGAGTTGGAGAGAGTGAGAGAGAGGGGGAAAGAGTTGGAGAGAGTGAGAGAGGGGGAAAGAGTTGGAGAGAGTGAGAGAGGGGGAAAGAGTTGGAGAGAGTGAGAGAGAGAGGGAAAGAGTTGGAGAGAGTGAGAGAGAGGGGGAAAGAGTTGGAGAGAGTGAGAGAGAGGGAAAGAGTTGGAGAGAGAGAGAGGGAAAGAGTTGGAGAGAGTGAGAGAGAGAGGGAAAGAGTTGGAGAGAGTGAGAGAGAGGGAAAGAGTTGGAGAGAGAGAGAGAGAGAGGAAAGAGTTGGAGAGAGTGAGAGAGGGAAAGAGTTGGAGAGAGTGAGAGATAGAGGGGAAGAGTTGGAGAGAGTGAGAGAGGGAAGAGTTGGAGAGAGTGGGAGAGAGAGGGAAAGAGTTGGAGAGAGTGAGAGAGAGAGAGGGAAAGAGTTGGAGAGAGTGGGAGAGAGAGGGAAACAGTTGGAGAGAGTGAGTAAGGGAGAGAGAGAGAGGGAAGAGTTGGAGAGAGTGGGAGAGAGAGGAAAGAGTTGGAGAGAGTGAGAGAGAGAGGGAAAGAGTTGGAGAGAGTGAGAGAGAGGGAAAGAGTTGGAGAGAGTGAGAGAGAGGGAAAAGAGTTGGAGAGAGTGAGAGAGGGAAAGAGTTGGAGAGAGTGAGAGAGGAAAGAGTTGGAGAGAGTGAGCGAGAGAGGGAAAGAGTTGGAGAGAGAGAGAGGGGGAAAGAGTTGGAGAGAGTGAGTAAGGGAGAGAGAGAGATAGAGGGGAAGAGTTGGAGAGTGAGAGAGGGAAGAGTTGGAGAGAGTGGGAGAGAGAGGGAAGGAGTTGGAGAGAGTGAGTAAGGGAGAGAGAGAGAGAGAGAGAGAGAGAGAGAGAGAGAGAGAGAGAGAGAGAGAGAGAGAGAGAGAGAGAGAGAGAGGGAAAGAGTTGAGAGAGAGTGAGAGAGGGAAAGAGTTGGAGAGAGTGAGAGAGAGAGGGAAAGAGTTGGGGAGAGAGAGAGAGAGGGAAAGAGTTGGAGAGAGTGAGAGAGAGAGGGAAAGAGTTGGAGAGAGTGAGAGAGAGAGAGAGAGAGAGAGAGGGAAAGAGTTGGAGAGAGTGAGAGAGAGGGAAAGAGTTGGAGAGAGAGAGAGAGAGAGGGAAAGAGTTGGAGAGAGTGAGAGAGAGAGGGAAAGAGTTGGAGAGAGTGAGAGAGAGAGGGAAAGAGTGAGAGAGAGAGTTGGAGAGAGTGAGAGAGAGGGAAAGAGTTGGAGAGAGTGAGAGAGAGAGGGAGGGAAGAGTTGGAGAGAGTGAGTAAGGGAGAGAGAGTGGAAGAGTTGGAGAGAGTGAGTAAGGGAGAGAGAGAGAGAGAGGAAGAGTTGGAGAGAGTGAGTAAGGGAGAGAGAGAGTGAGAGGGAAAGAGTTGGAGAGAGTGAGAGAGAGAGGGGAAGAGTTGGAGAGAGTGAGTAAGGGAGAGAGAGAGAGTGAGAGAGAGAGGGAAAGAGTTGGAGAGAGTGAGAGAGAGAGGGAAAGAGTTGGAGAGAGAAGGAGAAAGTAAGGGAGAACGAAGGTATTGATCCTTCATGGCTGCATGAATGGAGATTCATTACCATCGTTTGCCGCTCTGCTCCTAACCACTCTAATAGGTGTGTGTGTGTGTGTGTGTGTGTGTGTGTGTGTGTGTGTGTGTGTGTGTGTGTGTGTGTGTGTGTGTGTGCGTGTGCGTGTGCGTGTGCGTGTGCGTGTGCGTGTGCGTGTGCGTGTGTGTGTGTGTGTGTGTGTGTGTAGGGGATATTAATTGCTTGCATCTGGTATGTTATGGACTGGATATGCCTGAGTGGGTGTTTGAACCGCATCTCTCTAACTCAGTGATTAGCATTGTGTGGAGGTAACGCTCCCCTTCATCTACCAATATTTTTAGCACAACATGGCAGTTTCCCTCTGATCAGGATCCAACCTGCTTAGCTTCAGCATCAGACATCAGAGCAAAGCAGGCAGGCAGGCAGGATGACAGGCAGGCAGGCAGGATGAAAGACAGACAGGCAGGCAGGCAGGATGACAGGCAGGCAGGCAGGATGACAGGCAGGCAGGCAGGATGACAGGCAGGCAGGCAGGATGAAAGACAGACAGGCAGGCAGGCAGGATGACAGGCAGGCAGGCAGGATGACAGGCAGGCAGGCAGGATGAAAGAAAGACAGGCAGGCAGGCAGGATGACAGGCAGGCAGGCAGGATGACAGACAGACAGGCAGGCAGGCAGGATGACAGGCAGGCAGGCAGGATGAAAGACAGACAGGCAGGCAGGCAGGATGACAGGCAGGCAGGCAGGATGACAGGCAGGCAGGCAGGATGAAAGACAGACAGGCAGGCAGGCAGGATGACAGGCAGGCAGGCAGGATGACAGGCAGGCAGGCAGGATGAAAGAAAGACAGGCAGGCAGGATGACAGGCAGGCAGGCAGGATGAAAGAAAGACAGGCAGGCAGGCAGGATGACAGGCAGGCAGGCAGGATGAAAGAAAGACAGGCAGGCAGGCAGGATGAAAGAAAGACAGGCAGGCAGGCAGGATGAAAGAAAGACAGGCAGGCAGGCAGGATGACAGGCAGGCAGGCAGGATGACAGACAGACAGGCAGGCAGGCAGGATGACAGGCAGGTTGACAGGCAGGCAGGGCAATATAGCTGTAGGCTACATCAGCATCACTAGGCTACTTGTGGGACTGGGAGTATGAGAACAGCAGGTTTACCACACCGGAGGAAGCTGGAAATATTACTTTATTTCTGTTATTCATTTCACATCCTGTGTGGCTCTGTTGGTAGAGCATGGTGCTTGCAACGCCAGGAATGTGGGTTTGATTCCCAATGTGGGCCAGTACAAACATGAAGGCATATGCTACTTTAAATTGGGGCGGCAGCGTAGCCTAGTGGTTAGAGCGTTGGACTAGCAACCGAAAGGTTGCAAGTTCAAACCCCCGAGCCGACAAGGTTCAAATCTGTCATTCTGCACCTGAACAGGCAGTTAACCCACTGTTCCTAGGCCGTCATTGAAAATAGGACTAACTGACTTGCCTAGTAAAATAAAGAGTGTCTAGTGAAATTAATGTTTTTCTCTTCTCAGGAGAAATTGTTGGTTGCATCCTAGTAGAATGTGATAAATCAATAGGCAAATAAATCAATATCTCTATTTGCATCTTAGAGATAGTATGTGGCATGTAGAAAACCATCATTCTAATTGCTGCTAAGTTTTAGCTGATCTAATGAAAGGCTGATCTCAGCTCTTAATTGGAATTCATAGCTTGCACCTTTAGGTGTTGGTAATAAACACAGACTGAACTCACAATATAAGATCAGTGTTATTTTTCAGTTTTATTTTATAACAGGAGTATCGAGGCTATTCGCTCGATAACGTGGAGCCCTGAGTGACATTTATAGCAGGCATGAGTGACACTCCAGGTTTGCAGTACCTTATCATTCCTGGGTCTCCATTACTGCCAGGCCCAAAGGTCATCTCTCATAGCTATATGTACCTGAGAGGCTGCAATGCAATGTAATCACTCAATGATTTACACTGATCATAGGTGGCGTGAAGAATTTCTCGTCTCTTCCCATTCAAACGTATATCTGAGGGACAACTAGCCCAGTTAATGGTAGGATGTCCAATAAAAAACTAATCTCTGTGAAATGTCAACGAAGCACTGAGCGTACTGCCATCTTTTGATTTAATTCAGCTCGTGTTAATTTGTTTTTTTGCGACCAGGCGGAAAACAACTTTTCAGATGACCACCACAACGTAAATTCCTAAAACGTCGCAGCGCCGAAGCAGCACCACTCTGTCAAGAGCTCGGTGTTTGTTATCGGATATATTAGGTTACAAACTCTGACTTTTTGAATATAATGTTAAGGATATGTTAAAAACCCCACTGAAATATTCAGAACCTAATAAAACATATTTTGTCTTGGTAAAAATGTATTTTGTAACATAAGGAAGTGAAATTTCATCACCAAAGCGCGTTTTGTGCCAAGAGTGGTGCAAAGCTGTCAAGGCGTGGCTACTTTGAATAATCTCAAGTATAAAATATAAACACTTTTTGGTTACAACATGATTCCATATGTGTTATTTCACAGTTTTTACGTCTTCACTATTATTCTACAAAGTAGAAAAGAGTGAAAATAAAGAAAAAAACCCTGGAATGAGCAGTTGTGTCTAAACTTTTGACTGGTGCTGTAGTTTCCATTGAGCGATGGGGAGCCGTATTGTTTCAGCCTCACCCAATCGCTCCTAGTTTGAGTGGTACATTCTGACGCCCCGGCCTCAGCGCTCCGAACACAGGCAGGCAAGAAACTCACAGACAGCCACAGCATGACAATGAGACTGGGTGGAGCAGCTCCATTCACAGACCAATCGTCTGCCGGTCGTCCCTTCTCCGCTGACCCACTTCCAGGAGGACATCCGTCCGTGCACCATGCTCAGCCCCGCGCTCCATACACTGTGATAGGAACCCGAGATAGGTCAGGAACATGGCTATAACTACAGCTGTTGTTTTATATATTCATCACACTATATAGTCAGGATGAATACATCAACATGGTCCAGATGAATTGTTGCAATGTCTTTAGTGCTGTGGAAATGGGATTTCAGTTGGCAGGAAGAGTGAAACACACAGTAAAACTGCACATACCAGGTAGTACAGTGGTAGTATTAGATTAGGCCAGGTATTACAGTGGTAGTATTAGATTAGGCCAGGTAGAATAGTTAGATTAGGTCAGGTATTATAGTGGTAGTAGAATAGTGAAATTAGTAGGTCAGGTAGTATAGTGGCAGAATAGTATTATTAGTAGGTCAGGTATTAAATTAGGCCAGGTAGTTATAGTATTAAATTGTAGTAGGTTAGAATAGGCCAGGTAGTATAGTTAGTAGTACTAGAGTAGGTCAGGTAGTATAGTTGTAGTATTATTCAGAGTATTATAGGCCAGGTAGTATAGTATTAAATTAGGCCAGGTGTAGTATTAGTATTAGAGTAGGCCAGGTAGTATAGTAGTGATAGTATGTAGGCAGTATTAGAGTAGGCCAGGTAGTATAGTGGTAGTATTAGAGTAGGCCAGGTAGTATAGTTGTAGTATTAGTAGCCCAGGTAGTAGAGCCAGCAGATTAGAGTAGGTCAGGTAGTATTGTAGTAGTATTAGTATTTGTAGGCCATGTAGTGTAGCAGGTATTATAGTATTAGTAGGCCAGGTAATATAGCCAGAATATTACAGTAGGCTAGGTAGTATAGTGGTAGTATTAGTAGGCCAGGATGTATAGAGGTCGGCAAATTAGAGTAGGCCAGGTATTATAGTGGTAGTATTAGATTAGGCCAGGTATTATAGTGGTAGTATTAGTAGCCCAGGTAGTAGAGCCAGCAGATTAGAGTAGGTCAGGTATTATAGTGGTCATTTTAGCATAGGCCAGGTATTATAGTGGTTGTATTAAATTAGCCCAGGTATTATAGTGGTCATTTTAGATTAGGCCAGGTATTATAGTTGTAGTATTAGAGTAGCCCAGGTAGTATAGCAGGAGTATTAGAGTATTAGATTATGCCAGGTAGTATAGCAGGAGATTAGGCCAGGTAATATTAGAGTAGCCCAGGTAGTATAGCAGGAGAATTATATTAGCACAAGTAGTATAGCAGGAGTATTAGATTAGGCCAGGTAGTATAGCAGGAGTATTAGATTAGGCCAGGTAATATAGCAGGAGTATTAGATTAGGCCAGGTAGTATAGCAGGAGTATTATATTAGGCCAGGTAGTATAGCAGGAGTATTAGAGTAGCCCTGTTAGTATAGCAGGAGTATTAGATTAGCCCAGGTAGTATAACAGGAGTATTAGATTAGGCCAGGTAGTATTAGAGTAGCCCAGGTAGTATAGCAGGAGTATTAGATTAGGCCACATAGTATAGCAGGAGCATTAGATTAGCCCAGGTTGTATAGCAGGAGTATTAGATTAGACCAGGTGGTATTAGAGTAGCCCAGGTAGTATTAGAGTAGCCCAGGTAGTATTTGAGTAGCCCATGTAGTATAGCAGGAGTATTAGAATAGGCCAGGTAGTATAGCAGAAGTATTAGATTAGGCCAGGTAGTATTAGAGTAGGCCAGGTAGTATTAGAGTAGGCCAGGTAGTATTAGAGTAGCCCATCTAGTATAGAAGGAGTATTAGAGTAGGCCAGGTAGTATAGCAGGAGTATTATATTGGCCCAGGTAGTATAGCAGGAGTATTAGATTAGGCCAGGTAGTATAGCAGGAGTATTAGAGTAGACCAGGTAGTATAACAGGAGTATTAGGTTAGGCCAGGTAGTATAGCAGGAATATTAGAGTAGGCCAGGTAGTATAGCAGGAGTATTAGAGTAGACCAGGTAGTATAACAGGAGTATTAGATTAGGCCAGGTAGTATAGCAGGAGTATTCGAGTAGCCCTTGTAGTATAGAAGGAGTATTAGAGTAGGCCAGGTAGTATAGCAGGAGTATTAGATTAGGCCAGGTAGTATAGCAGGAGTATTAGATTAGGCCAGGTAGTATAGCAGGAGTATTCGAGTAGCCCGTGTAGTATAGAAGGAGTATTCGAGTAGCCCATGTAGTATAGAAGGAGTATTAGAGTAGGCCAGGTAGTATAGCAGGAGTATTATATTGGCCCAGGTTGTATAGCAGGAGTATTAGAGTAGGCCAGGTAGTATAGCAGGAGTATTAGAGGTGTTTCAACAAAGTACTGACTAAAGGGTCTGACTACATATGTAAATGTGATATTTCTGTTTTTTTATTCTTTATAAATTGTCAAAAATGTCTAAAACCTGATTTTGCTTTGTCATTATGTGGTATTGTGTTTTTTTAAATTTTATTTCATCAATTTTAGAATAAGGCTGTAATGTAACAAAATGTGGGAGGAAAAATCAAGGGGTCTGAATACATTCCAAATGCCCTGTAGACTGTTACCACTGAGGTGGTGTGTCCTAGTAGGACGTCCACTGTGTGCAGCTCACCCTGCACTATCAGCTCAAATATAAATAACATGAGCATGTCTGCTTCTGATAAGCTTCCCAGTAAAGAACTTCAAACTGTAACCAGTGCCTGCAACCTGGTTCAGGTTATCAGTCAACCTACCAGGGTAGTTACAAACAGCACAGGAATAAAGTCAACATGTATTGATCACATCTTTACTAACGCTGCAGACATTTGCCTTAAAGCAGTATCCAAATCCATCGGCTGTTGTGATCACAATATAGTAGCCATGTCTAGGAAAACCAAAGTTCCAAAGGGTGGGCCTAATATAGTGAATAGGAGGTCATACAAGAGGTTTTGTAGTGATTCCTGTGTTGATGATGTATGGAATATTTGCTGGTCTGTGGTGTGTAATGAGGAGCAACCAGACGCTGCACTTGGCTCATTTATGAAATTGCTTATTCCAGTTACTAATAAGCATGCAACCATTAAGAAAATGATTGTAAAAATTGTTAAATCCCCTTGGATTGATGAGGAATTTATCAATGGTATGGTTGAGAGGCTCATTCATCACAAAACCCACTGATATCGCTAACTAATTTAATTATTATTTTCATTGGCAATATTAGCAAACTTAGGCAAGACATGCCAGCAACAAATTCCGACCCTGCACATCCAAGTATAGGTGATCAAATTATGAAGACAAGCGTTGCAATTTTGAAGTCCTTAAAGTGAGTGTGGAAGTCTGACAACTTAGATGGAAAATGACTGAGGATGATAGCGGACAATGTTGCCGCTCCTATTTGCCATGTCTTCATTCTAAGCCTACTAGAAAGTCTACCCCCTGGCCTTTGGGGAAGCAAAAGTCATTACGCGACCCAAGAATAGTAAGGCCCCCTTTACTAGCTAGCTGACCAATCAGCCTGTTACCAACTCTTATAACATTTTGGGGGAAAAAATGGTGTTTGATCAGATGCAATGCTTTTTTACAGTAAATAAATTGACAACAGACTTCCAGCACGATTATACAGTGGTTACTCAATTAAAGGTTCAGAGCTTATACAGTGGTTACTCAATTAAAGGTTCAGAGCTTATACAGTGGTTACTCAATTAAAGGTTCAGAGCTTATACAGTGGTTACTCAATTAAAGGTTCAGAGCTTATACAGTGGTTACTCAATTAAAGGTTCAGAGCTTTGTGGTTAGATAAAGGTGGCATTCTGTCATTAAAGGCACCAGACTATACAGTGGTTACTCAATTAAAGGTTCAGATCTATCAGTGGTTAGTCTAAACTGTGGCAAAATTGAGCTATCAGTGGTTTCGGAAATGAAAGGTTGGTGTGAATGTTTCAGTGGTAGAGTTTCTCATTGTCAGACACAAGGGGGTCCTGCATCAGGCAGTCTAAACTGTGGAAAAAACACAAATGAACGTTGGCTGGAATGGTCCAAGAGTTTCTATTGTCTGGCACTAGTCCTGCATCAGGCAACAAAACACAAATTAGTTGGCTGGTGGTCCCGGAGAACTTGGGTAAACACAAATTAGTTGGCTGGTGGTCCCGGAGAACTTGGGTAAACACAAATTAGTTGGCTGGTGGTCCCGGAGAACTTGGGTAAACACAAATTAGTTGGCTGGTGGTCCCGGAGAACTTGGGTAAACACAAATTAGTTGGCTGGTGGTCCCGGAGAACTTGGGTAAACACAAATTAGTTGGCTGGTGGTCCCGGAGAACTTGGGTAAACACAAATTAGTTGGCTGGTGGTCCCGGAGAACTTGGGTAAATACAATGTCGCAATTTCACTTGACATGTGGACTGACGATTTTCCAAAAATAGGCATGGTGGGCTTTTGGTTTCTCTCCCTCCAAAAACAGAAAGAAATGATTCTAAATAACTAACTGGCTTTATTTACCACAGTGTGGAAGAGTGATAGCCCCTCTACATAAAGTGAGTTTCTGAAACACGGAGTCCTTCTTTGCTGATGTGAAGAAGAAACTGAATGAAAGCAAGTCCAGCGATTATAGGGAGGGGAATCTTTTTCCCATACTACTTCATTTATTTATGTAATGTATTAGTTTATTTAGGTAATTTAATATATTTGCTTAGGCTTCGCCTATTTAGTAGGCTATTCTGCACCATAAAGCTATATTTGTCAGCATAAAGGTGAGTGACTCACTCATTTGTGGCTTTGAATCAAAATAAGCAAGTACCAACATCCTTTCTGATAGTCTTTAATAAAGAAACGTTTTGACCTGTTATGTTGTGTGTGTTAAATGATTTGTGACATTGTGGTTACAATGAAGAATGTTAACGAAATAAATCAAATAAATCCTATTCATAATAAATAGTCAAATGCATGTTGCAAGCTTGTCATTTTTTCTTGTTAAATTATTTTGTAAGATTTTATTTTATGTTTTTAGACCATACAAAACATACACATACAAATGACAACTACATCACACCTGCCAAGACCCACATGCTCACACCCCCCATCTCCAGAACCACCTGCTCACACCCCCCATCTCCAGAACCACCTGCTCACACCCCCATCTCCAGACCCACCTGCTCACACCCCATCTCCAGACCCACCTGCTCACACCCCCATCTCCAGACCCACCTGCTCACACCCCCATCTCCAGACCCACCTGCTCACACCCCCATCTCCAGAACCACCTGCTCACACCCCCATCTCCAGACCCACCTGCTCACACCTCCATCTCCAGACCCACCTGCTCACACCCCCATCTCCAGAACCACCTGCTCACACCCCCATCTCCAGAACCACCTGCTCACACCCCCATCTCCAGAACCACCTGCTCACACCCCCATCTCCAGACCCACCTGCTCACACCCCCATCTCCAGACCCACCTGCTCACACCTCCATCTCCAGAACCACCTGCTCACACCCCCATCTCCAGACCCACCTGCTCACACCCCCATCTCCAGACCCACATGCTCACACCCCCATCTCCAGACCCACCTGCTCACACCTCCATCTCCAGACCCACCTGCTCACACCTCCATCTCCAGAACCACCTGCTCACACCCCCATCTCCAGACCCACCTGCTCACACCCCCATCTCCAGACCCACCTGCTCACACCCCATCTCCAGACCCACCTGCTCACACCCCCATCTCCAGACCCACCTGCTCACACCTCCATCTCCAGACCCACCTGCTCACACCTCCATCTCCAGACCCACCTGCTCACACCCCCATCTCCAGACCCACCTGCTCACACCTCCATCTCCAGACCCACCTGCTCACACCTCCATCTCCAGACCCACCTGCTCACACCTCCATCTCCAGACCCACCTGCTCACACCTCCATCTCCAGACCCACCTGCTCACACCCCCATCTCCAGACCCACCTGCTCACACCCCATCTCCAGACCCACCTGCTCACACCTCCATCTCCAGACCCACCTGCTCACACCCCCATCTCCAGACCCACCTGCTCACACCCCATCTCCAGCGCCTGCATCCTGCACCACACCTGCGCCTCATCTTTCTCCACCCATGGCGCCTGCGCCCATCTTTCTCCACCACATGGCGCCTCCCTCTCCAGACCCACCTGCTCTGCATCCCCATCTCCAGACCCACCTGCTCACACCTCCATCTCCACCCACCTGCTCCTGCGCCCCCATCTTTCTCCACCCTGCTCCTGCGCCCCATCTCTCCACCCACCTGCGCCTGCATCTCCACCCACCTGCTCTCTCTCCACCATCTGGCGACCCATCTCTGCTCCACCACATGGCCCCATCTCCTCCCCACCTGCTCTGCGCCTCCATCTCTCCACCCATGGCGCCTGCATCTCTCTCCACCATCATGGCGACCTGCATCCTGCTCCACCACATGGCGCCTGCATCTTTCTCCACCACATGGCGCCTGCATCCTCTCCACCCATGGCGCCTGCATCACCTCCACCACATGACGCCTGCGCCTGCTCTCTCCACCCATGGCGCCTGCGCTCTGCATCTTTCTCCATCCACAGACCCGCCTGCTCTCTCTCCACCACAGACCCACCTGCTCTCACCTCCACCCATGGACCCATCTTCTCCACCACATCGCCAGACCCATCTGCTCCACCACATGGCGCCCATCTTTCTCCACCACATGGCGCCTGCACTCCCCACCACATGGCGCCTGCATCTCTGCTCCACCACATCGCCTGCGCCCATCTTTCTCCACCACATGGCGCCTGCATCTCCTCCACCACATGGCGCCTGCTCTCACCTCCACCACATGGCGCCCATCTTTCTCCACCACATGGCGCCTCCATCTTTCTCCACCCATGGCGCCTGCATCTTTCTCCACCACATGGCGCCCACCTGCTCCACCACATGGCGCCTGCATCTCTCTCCACCACATGGCGCCTGCATCTTTCCTCCATCCCATGGCGCCTGCATCTTTCTCCACCACATGGCGCCTGCATCTTTCTCCACCACATGGCGCCTGCATCTTTCTCCACCACATGGCGCCTGCATCTTTCTCCACCACATGGCGCCTGCATCTTTCTCCACCACATGGCGCCTGCATCTCTCTCCACCACATGGCGCCTGCATCTCTCTCCACCACATGGCGCCTGCATCTTTCTCCACCACATGGCGCCCTGCATCTTTCTCCACCACATGGCGCCTGCATCTTTCTCCACCACATGGCGCCTGCATCTTTCTCCACCACATGGCGCCTGCATCTTTCTCCACCACATGGCGCCTGCATCTTTCTCCACCACATGGCGCCTGCATCTTTCTCCACCACATGGCGCCTGCATCTTTCTCCACCACATGGCGCCTGCATCTTTCTCCACCACATGGCGCCTGCATCTTTCTCCACCACATGGCGCCTGCATCTCTCTCCACCACATGGCGCCTGCATCTTTCTCCACCACATGGCGCCTGCATCTTTCTCCACCACATGGCGCCTGCATCTTTCTCCACCACATGGCGCCTGCATCTCTCTCCACCACATGGCGCCTGCATCTCTCTCCACCACATGGCGCCTGCGCCTGCATCTTTCTCCACCACATGGCGCCTGCATCTTTCTCCACCACATGGCGCCTGCATCTCTCTCCACCACATGGCGCCTGCATCTCTCTCCACCACATGGCGCCTGCATCTTTCTCCACCACATGGCGCCTGCATCTTTCTCCACCACATGGCGCCTGCATCTTTCTCCACCACATGGCGCCTGCATCTTTCTCCACCACATGGCGCCTGCATCTTTCTCCACCACATGGCGCCTGCATCTTTCTCCACCACATGGCGCCTGCATCTTTCTCCACCACATGGCGCCGCATCTTTCTCCACCCATGGCGCCTGCATCTTTCTCCACCACATGGCGCCTGCATCTCTCTCCACCACATGGCGCCTGCATCTCTCTCCACCACATGGCGCCTGCATCTTTCTCCACCACATGGCGCCTGCATCTTTCTCCACCACATGGCGCCTGCATCTTTCTCCACCACATGGCGCCTGCATCTTTCTCCACCACATGGCCTCAAACGGCACCATTTTGTTTCTTTCCGTCGCCCCACACGCACTTTCAACATTTGTATAATAAAGCATTTAAAGGCTGACGTTAGTTGATTTTCAGTTTTAGAGTAAACGTTTTTTCGAAATGAGTGACTAGAAAAGTATCGTCCAACCCATCGGGTATCTCACTGCACTCTTATACACTACGTCTTGAAATATGCAGACAGACAGATTAAAAATGAATTTACAGTGTAAAACTTCTGACAAACTTTGGGACTTTTTAACATTCCCTGAAGGAATGGATTATTATAACCTAATGAAAAATGAACCTGGTAATCTAATTTAATTTACTGCAGGCCTAAGACCTATGGGTTTAACCTTCTGAATGAATGATTGTATTGAAGACAAAAGCCGCATCTTAATGAGTTCCGCGAGCCGATCCGTTCCAACAAAATAATATACATTTATTTATTGTTTTTATGAGTACAGATAGTTTTGCTATTATTCTTCTTTTCCTGCATGTCAATTCAACATTTGGCTAAAAAGAAACCATGCCATATAATTTTTTTCACAATGCAATGCGGCACATTGACATCTCAAATCTCTTTAAAGAGTCTTCTAATATTAGACTACAAATAAATATATTAAAACAATAACTTCAAAAACAGTCCATTCATCACTGGATTTCTTCAAATTGCTGTGCAGGAAAATGATGTCATCCACCGTGCCTGGTCCCAGGCTAACAACGGGCTTCTCTCTGAAGGTGACTCTTTATCCACCGTGCCTGGACCCAGGCTAACAACGGGCTTCTCTCTGAAGGTGACTCTTTATCCACCGTGCCTGGTCCCAGGCTAACAACGGGCTTCTCTCTGAAGGTGACTCTTTATCCACCGTGCCTGGTCCCAGGCTAACAACGGGCTTCTCTCTGAAGGTGACTCTTTATCCACTGTGCCTGGTCCCAGGCTAACAACGGGCTTCTCTCTGAAGGTGACTCTTTATCCACCGTGCCTGGTCCCAGGCTAACAACGGGCTTCTCTCTGAAGGTGACTCTTTATCCACCGTGCCTGGTCCCAGGGTAACAGCTGGCTTCTCTCTGAAGGTGACTCTTTATCCACCGTGCCTGGACCCAGGCTAACAACGGGCTTCTCTCTGAAGGTGACTCTTTATCCACTGTGCCTGGTCCCAGGGTAACCGCTGGCTTCTCTCTGAAGGTGACTCTTTATCCACCGTGCCTGGTCCCAGGGTAACAGCTGGCTTCTCTCTGAAGGTGACTCTTTATCCACCGTGCCTGGTCCCAGGGTAACAGCTGGCTTCTCTCTGAAGGTGACTCTTTATCCACCGTGCCTGGTCCCAGGGTAACAGCTGGCTTCTCTCTGAAGGTGACTCTTTATCCACCGTGCCTGGTCCCAGGGTAACAGCTGGCTTCTCTCTGAAGGTCAAATCAAATCAAATCAAATTTTATTTGTCACATACACATGGTTAGCAGATGTTAATGCGAGTGTAGCGAAATGCTTGTGCTTCTAGTTCCGACAATGCAGTGATAACCAACAAGTAATCTAACTTATCAAAAAAAACTACTGTCTTATACACAGTGTGGATAAGGAACATGTACATAAGGATATATGAATGAGTGATGGTACAGAGCAGCATACAGTAGATGGTATCTCAGTATATCTGAGATGAGTGTGTAGACAAAGTAAACAAAGTGGCATAGTTAAAGTGGCTAGTGATACATGTGTTACATAAGGATGCAGTCGATGTTGTAGAGTACAGTATAAACATATGCATATGAGATGAATAATGTAGGGTAAGCAACATTATATAAGGTAGCATTGTTTAAAGTGGCTAGTGATATATTTACATCATTTCCATCAATTCCCATTATTAAAATGGCTGGAGTTGGGTCAGTGTCAATGACAGTGTGTTGGCAGCAGCCACTCAATGTTAGTGGTGGCTATTTAACAGTCTGATGGCCTTGAGATAGAAGCTGTTTTTCAGTCTCTCGGTCCCAGCTTTGATGCACCTGTACTGACCTCGCCTTCTGGATGATAGCGGGGTTGATGTCCTTGATGATCTTTATGGCCTTCCTGTAACAACGGGTGGTGTAGGTGTCCTGGTTTCCCAGGGATAACAGTGCAGTCCTCACTACCCTCTCTCTGAAGGTGAGGCGGTTTATCGCCAGGATGCTCTCGATTGTGCATCTGTAGAAGTTTCCCAAGGTATTTTTTCAGCCTCCTGAGGCTAGGCGCTGCTGCGCTTCTTCGCTGTCAGTGTGAGTGGACCAATTCAGTTTGTCTGTGATGTGTATGCCGAGGAACTTAAAACTAGCTACCCTCTCCACTACTGTTCCATCGATGTGGATAGGGGGTGTTCCCTCTGCTGTTTCCTGAAGTCCACAATCATCTCCCGTTGAGTGTGAGGTTATTTTCCTGACACCACACTCCAAGGGCCCTCACCTCCTCCCTGTAGGCCGTCTCGTCGTTGTTGGTAATCAAGCCTACCACTGACTCTTTATCCACCGTGCCTGGTCCCAGGGTAACAGCTGGCTTCTCTCTGAAGGTGACTCTTTATCCTTTGGAACCACACAATGACTAGGTGGACAATTGGCCTCTTGAAGCCACAGAGGAAATCAACAAGATCCACGTGTATTCTTTCACAATAGCTGGCCTTATATCATCTGCAATTT
This sequence comes from Oncorhynchus gorbuscha, assembly GCF_021184085.1. Taxonomy (NCBI): domain Eukaryota; kingdom Metazoa; phylum Chordata; class Actinopteri; order Salmoniformes; family Salmonidae; genus Oncorhynchus; species Oncorhynchus gorbuscha. The sequence goes on from NW_025747098.1 coordinate 35,935, forward strand.
TGAGCTGCACGGTCCCACTCCCTGGTGGATAACATCCACTCTTCGTTTATGTAACGGGCTGTAAGGCACAAGTATCCTATTTTTCAAAAATTGTCAGTCCACATGTAAAGTGTAATTGCGCCATTGTATTTATCCAAGTTCCCTCTCACCTCCGGGAACGACCGCCAGCTGATTGTTTTGGCCTGATTCAGGAATCTAGTGCGATAGGAGAGAGACTGACTGAAACATTCACACCTCCATTAATTTAACAAAAGGATAGTCTAATAGCTCGGCTAGGTGTGAAAAATCCCCCAATTTGTGCAACAGTTTAGACTACCAATAGATGCTGCGAGTTGAGTCCTGTTGTAAAGCTGCGGTCGGTCAGAGTTGAGTCCTATTGTAAAACGGTCTAATAAATAATAATTTTTTCCCCCTTTTGATTATTTAATGAACCTATATCATGTTATTTCAAGTCGTCCCTTTGTAGCACATGCTAAAGCGATTTGGAGGTTTTGGACAGGAGTGACAAAATGTATTACAATTGAATTTGAATGACGAGGATGAAGAAAAAGAGAAGTGATTGAATTTAGAACAGTGTAGTGTTAGAATTGCTGTTCCTTTGTCCCGCGAGCACATTCAACAAAATACCCACTTTGTTTTGTTTGTTTCTACGTTGTCAGAAGAAGCTGTAACTGGACCGTGGCTTTATTATTATTATTATTATTATTACTTACTAAAACTTTATTACTAAAACTGTTTCTAAGAGAAAAGAAGATGTTTTTTGTTATATTCCATTTATATTCTTAAAATAAATGTGTTGACTGAATATACGCAAGTGATGTCGGGTAAATTAACAAGTTGAAAAGCCTCTGCCTATAAAGCCTCTATAAAGGTTTCACAAATGTTCAAGACCTGAGCTATTTAATGTAGGTGTTTTATTTATTACATTTACTTGTGGAATGTTACCAAATAGATAACAACAATAGAAATAATAATCTGGTGGCATTGTTAGAGAGTCAGGTGGAGAATGGAGTGAAGGTGCACTGTTCTGTAACTACGCAATAACGCAATAACGCTGTGGGCCAGGTATAAATGGTTTAGCAGCCTTTCCAATAAATTGGAATACAAAAGAAGCCATCCACCCTTGATGGGCTATCAGCAGGACGATAGACTCTTGCAGAGTTTAGGGACTTTAAATGTATTAATGGATGTTTGCGAGGCATGTCACTTCACCCATCTCTTTGCATAGCCCACCACACTGCGCTGTTTTCTAACCACGTCTGGATGGATCCATAACGAATTACTAGGGGAAGAAATATCACTGAATAACAGAAATATTGGAATAAAGTAGGCTAATGTAATTGAAGGCAACACATTGTTGCTTACTGAAACACCCAAAGTCATCCAATTGTTATAGTAGGATTGAAATCAATAGCCTACCCGCGTGGGGTCAACTATTTCAGCACCCTTTGAGACAAGCATGGGCACTGGTCTTGATAAATCAATCAGATTTTTCTTTTCACTGAATCTCTGTTTGGTTTAGCCTACAATTAGGGTGGGGAAATGTTAGGATTATTTTGCTCTTCACTCACAGTCGCTTAGTAGCCTATTCCCGACCGGTCACGTTGTACAGCGACATATTTTCCTGACGGAAACCCTGAGGCCTACATAGGAACACCGTAATAATTAAGCTACATTTCTAACAGTATAAACAGCAAAACAAATACTCTGATCATTTACAAACAAATTATAATGAATCCCATATGGTCTGTTCTAACAAAAAAAAAGGTTTTAAAGTCAGTATTTTAAACAGTCAAATGCCTTCGTGAATTCAATCGCTTTAGCCGACATGTTGCGGTTTATTCCTTGTTTAATTACTCAAGGCTCCCGTTGTTACTTCGTTTTATAACTAAAATGCTTGGCTGTATTTAAATACACGGATAATATAATAATATATGTCATTTAGCAGACGCTTTTATCCAAAGCGACTTACAGTCATGTGTGCATACATTCTAAGTATGGGTGGTCCCGGGGATCGAACCCACTACCCTGGCATTACAAGCGCCATGCTCTACCAACTGAGCTACACAGGACCTGCTGTGTGATGACATGCACAAATTAATGAATGTTTGATTGATATACTGTATATTGAAGTAGGCCTTTATGCCATTAAGTAAATTAGGCTTAAACAGCTACAGTAAACGGGACTGTTAGGCCTACAGCTCCATGTCATTTCAATAACTTAACTTCTCAAAGATGCCCTCTGGTCGCCCAACTAGCATTAATGGCAACAATGGCTGACAGTAAAATACTGTGACGTCATGCACTCCCAACATGCCATACCATTCCGTAGCACCCCGCTAGGTTTGCTGCGTTATGACCCAACTTTTAAAGGAAGAACCACTTTAGGGAAGGACATTCAACAAGCACAGCACTTACACAAATGACTGATGATTGGATGAGAGAAATTTATGATTTAAAAAAAATGTGGAGGCTGTTTTGTTATAATCTGTTGCTGGAAAAAATGTATATGTTATGGCTTTACATCACCTGCTATTTTTATTTAACCTTTATTTAACTAGGCAAGTCAGTTAAGAACTTAATAACAAATTCTTATTTACAATGGCCTACCCCGGCCAAACCCTTACAATGCTGGGCCAATTGTGCTCTGCCCTATGGGACTTGCAATCATGGCTGGTTGTGATACAGCCTGGAATCAAACCAGGGTCTGTAGTAACGCCTCTAGCACTGAGATACAGTGCCTTAGACAGCTGCTTCACTCGGGATAAAGAGTTACGTATCTAACAGAACACAGAGGGTGTTCTTTAATGGAAGCCTATCCAACATAATCCAGGTAGAATCAGGAATTCCCCAGGGCAGCTATCTAGGCCCCTTACATTTTTTCAATCTTTCCTAACGACATGCCATGAGTAAAACAAGTGTGTCTATGTATGAGGATGACTCAACACTATACACATCAGCTACTACAGCGACTGAAATGACTGCAACACTTAACAAAGAGCTGCAGTTCGTTTCCGAATGGGTGGCAAGGAATAAGTTAGTCCAAATATTTCAAAAACCAAATTCATTGTATGAAGGAAATTTGAATTTGTGCATCTTTGCTTTGGTGTCATAAAACATCCTTGGTAAAGATATGAGGAGGGGGGGCATCATGACCTCCTCCGTTAGACTATTTGGCAGAACGGCCAGAATATGTTCTTTAAGTTAAGATAGGAGAAGGTGCCAGACACATGACGGAACCAAACCTATGAACTATGCCTATGTAACGAGTCTGTAACCAGTATATGAGGGAACTAAACGGGACTTCCCCGTTAGAGCTCCTGACAGACGGTGCATCAAGTTTGTTGGAACCTCTCCAATTAACTGATAATAAACAACGATTCATTTAAGATTGACTTCCTATGTGTAAGAATTTACACAACTATTTTATTTGGGACAAATCATTCACTAAACCTCAATTAAGTCTTGTAATAAATAGTGTGGAATTTGAGCAAGTTGAAACTGTCATGGTCAAATCATGTTGATACAACAGCAGCTAAGATGGGGAGAAGTTTGTCTATAATAAAGCGCTGCTCTGCCTTCTCAACAACACTATCCACAAGGCAGGTCCTACATGCCCTAGGTTTGGCGCACCTGGACTACTGTTCAGTCATGTGGTCAGGTGCCACAAAGAGGGACTTACATAACAATTGGCTCAGAACAGGGCAGCATGGCTGGCACTTAAATGTACAATGAGAGCTAACGGTAACAACATGCATGTCAATCTCTCATGGCTCAAAGTGGAAGAGAGATTGACTTCATCACTACTTGTTTTTGCAAGAAGTGTTGACAAGCTGAATGTACCGAGCTGTCTGTTTGAACTACTGGCACACACCCTGGACACCCATATATACCCCACAAGACATGCCACCAGAGGTCTGTTTAAACTACTAACACACAGCTCAGACACCCATACATACCCCACAAGACATGCTACCAGAGGTCTGTTTGAACTACTGGCACACACCCTGGACACCCATATATACCCCACAAGACATGCCACCAGAGGTCTGTTTAAACTACTAACACACAGCTCAGACACCCATACATACCCCACAAGACATGCCACCAGAGGTCTGTTTAAACTACTAACACACAGCTCAGACACACATACATACCCCACAAGACATGCCACCAGAGGTCTGTTTAAACTACTAACACACAGCTCAGACACCCATACATACCCCACAAGACATGCTACCAGAGGTCTGTTTAAACTACTAACACACAGCTCAGACACCCATACATACCCCACAAGACATGCTACCAGAGGTCTGTTTAAACTACTAACACACAGCTCAGACACCCATACATACCCCACAAGACATGCCACCAGAGGTCTGTTTAAACTACTAACACACAGCTCAGACACCCATACATACCCCACAAGACATGCCACCAGAGGTCTGTTTAAACTACTAACACACAGCTCAGACACCCATACATACCCCACAAGACATGCCACCAGAGGTCTGTTTAAACTACTAACACACAGCTCAGACACCCCACATACATACCCCACAAGGCATGCCACTAGAGGTCTGTTTAAACTACTAACACACAGCTCAGACACACATACATACCCCACAAGACATGCCACCAGAGGTCTCTTCACAGTCCCCAAGTGCAGAACAGAATATGCGAAGCGCACAGTACTACATAGAGCCATGACTACATGGAACTCTATTCCACAGTACTACATAGAGCCATGACTACATGGAACTCTATTCCACAGTACTACATAGAGCCAAGACATGACTAGGTCTGTTTAAACTACTATTCCACAGTACTACATAGAGCAAGTGACTACATGGAACTCTATTCCACAGTACTACATAGAGCCGTCTGACTAACACACATGGAACATCTATTCCACAGTTTAAACTACTAACACACAGCTCAGAGCCATGACTACCCCACAAGACATGGAACTGTTTAAACTATTCCACAGTACTACATACCCCCAAGACATGCCACATGGAACTCTATTCCACAGTACTACATAGAGCAAGACGTGCCTCCATGGAACTCTATTCCACAGTACTACATACAAGACATGCCACTACAGGTCTGTTTAAACTCTATTCCACAGTACTACATAGAGCCGTCTGTTTAAACTACTAACACACATCAGAACTACTACCCCACAAGACATTCCACAGTACTACATACAGCCGTGACATACATGGAACTCTGTTTAAATTCCACAGCTCAGACACTACATAGAGACATGTGAGAGGTCTGTTTAAACATGGAATCCTCTATTCCACAGTACTACACATAGACCCACACAGACATACCCCACAATACGTGACTACATGGAACTCTATTCCACAGTACTACCCCACAATAGAGCCAGAGGTCTGTTTAAACTACATGGAACTCTATTCCACAGTACTACATAGAGCCACCGTCTGACTACATCAGAACTCTATTCCACAGTACTACATAGAGCCGTGACTACATACCCCACAAGGAACTCTGTTTAAATTCCACAGTACTACATAGAGCCGTGACTACATGGAACTCTATTCCACAGTACTACATAGAGCCGTGACTACATGGAACTCTATTCCACAGTACTACATAGAGCCGTGACTACATGGAACTCTATTCCACAGTACTACATAGAGCCGTGACTACATGGAACTCTATTCCACAGTACTACATAGAGCCGTGACTACATGGAACTCTATTCCACAGTACTACATAGAGCCGTGACTACATGGAACTCTATTCCACAGTACTACATAGAGCCATGACTACATGGAACTCTATTCCACAGTACTACATAGAGCCGTGACTACATGGAACTCTATTCCACAGTACTACATAGAGCCGTGACTACATGGAACTCTACTCCACAGTACTACATAGAGCCGTGACTACATGGAACTCTACTCCACAGTATTACATAGAGCCGTGACTACATGGAACTCTATTCCACAGTATTACATAGAGCCGTGACTACATGGAACTCTATTCCACAGTATTACATAGAGCCGTGACTACATGGAACTCTATTCCACAGTATTACATAGAGCCGTGACTACATGGAACTCTATTCCACAGTACTACATAGAGCCGTGACTACATGGAACTCTATTCCACAGTATTACATAGAGCCGTGACTACATGGAACTCTATTCCACAGTATTACATAGAGCCGTGACTACATGGAACTCTATTCCACAGTATTACATAGAGCCGTGACTACATGGAACTCTATTCCACATCAGGTAACTGATGCAAGCAGTAGAATCAGATGTAAAATGGGGATCCCTAATAAATACTAAATACAAAGACTACAAGCTTGGAAGGAAGGATGATGTGATGGCGTTTAAACCATCCAATGTGGTCTATGTCAACATTAACAGGGAGTGTTATGTCCAATATCTCAACCTGATGAGCATTTCATTGACGAGTTACTCCTCAACTATCTCATTCTCCCTCTCTCTCCCTTCCAATCAGTAACTTCATTTAACATCTCCCTGTTACATAAAGCTCTTGTTGTTTTTTGTTGGTGGTAAACACAGTTTCATCACAAACAGGCGTGAGTGCATCTGCCTGCTTGGAGGCCTGGCAGGGAGTAGGCAGGCAGGTGTAATTGGAATTCTGGTGTGAAGCGGGAGCAGGAAATGAATGTGACAGGATCAGAGGGATCAGGTCCTCTGCAGGAATCTCAATTAGAGCTAGGGGCCCAGGGGAGGGATGGAAATTCTCCCCAACTAACTCTTCTTAATTTTTGACAAAAGTTTCGACCTAATGATGCCAGCATAGGCTTTCAGTGCCTTCCCTTGTTTTTTGTCTGTAGGAATCTCAGAAGAGAGAATATGGAATGAATCAGAATGCTTCTATGTGTGTATTTGTGTGTGTGGCGTAGTCAAGGCGAAGGTTTGGAAATATGAAAGGAGAAAGTGTTCACATGTCATTTGGAGGCATTTACTTTACCCATCTCTCCACATGGGTGGAGTCATTAAAATAGGCCAGACCTCAGCCAGTCAGCCAGCCAGCCAGTCAGCCAGCCAGCCAGCCAGCCAGCCAGTCAGCCAGTCAGCCAGCCAGTCAGCCAGCCAGCCAGTCAGCCAGTCAGTCAGTCAGTCAGTCAGTCAGTCAGCCAGCCAGTCAGCCAATCAGCCAGCCAGTCAGCCAGTCAGCCAGCCAGTCCGCCAGTCAGTCAGCCAGCCAGCCAGCCAGCCAGCCAGCCAGCCAGCCAGCCAGCCAGCCAGCCAATCAGTCAGCCAGCCAGCCAGCCAGTCAGCCAGCCAGTCAGCCAGCCAGCCAGCCAGCCAGCCAGTCAGCCAGCCAGTCAACATGGAACCTGCTGTTTCTCTCCTGTTAAGTTATCCTTCCTCCAGTTCAAGAAAATATTTTGTCATAAGTGTTTTTTTGTGTGTGTCAAATATTCCATAGTTACTGTAAATGGTTTAATTCACATAGGTTGTGTGCTGTGTTTGGTTCACCGAGCGCACGTACAGAGTGTATACAGAGGGGGGGGGGTGAGTTTCGAGTGGAGGCAGTGCTAATGTGCTAGCTTGTTGGCTCATTGAACTGCTGGATTTGCATGCTAAGTTTAGCACGGTAACCGCTGCCGACGACAGGTTTGCCTGTGTTAAGCCAAGCTAGCCTACTTGTCCGCCACAGCGCTTAATACTCCTTAATTAGAGCACTTTGAAAAAGGTTTGATTTAATAAACAAGGATGAATTTTCCATCTTTTTACTGCTCCTGGCCCCATTTGCTTTTCTTGATAAGTGACACCTGTTTTCTCTGTAATAATGTTAATCCTAATGATCTCGACCCGTAAGCTGTTCCTTAATGATGCCTGTGTTGCCTGGCCTCTGATGTATTGAGTAAGGCCCTCAGATGAATGCTATCTGGGGACAGAGGGAGGGAGAGCTAGCTGCAACAGCTTGCCCAGGCCCCGGCTGTACCGGGGGGAATTCTGTACTGCAATCTTTCTCCAGTTTTACATCCCCACTATCTACTTCCTCTGTGAAGGACGCTGCCTCTCTAGATACCCGGGGAATTCATGTATTGCAGCCTCCTGAGGCGTGAAGTAGAGAGGAGACGGCGTAATGGCAAAGGGATGTTCCCTGGCGAGATCTCTAAGCTCCCCGCAACCGGACGCCGCACCTGAATGATGATGCTATATCTACAGCATGCCCCCCCACCTGAATGATAATGCTATATCTACCCCCCACACCTGAATGATAATGCTATATCTACAGCATGCCCCCCCCCACACCCCCACACCTGAATGATGATGCTATATCTACAGCATGCCCCCCCTGAATGATAATGCTATATCACAGCCCCCCACACCTGAATGATGATGCTATATCTACAGCATGCCCCCCCCCCCCACCCCCACACCTGAATGATGATGCTATATCTACAGCATGCCCCCCACCCGTATCAGCCTCATAATCATGTGTCCTATGGCAACAATATTGACTTAAATAAAACATGAAAGTCAAAGTCTATGTTTTGAATATTGATTTCTATTTTAAACCTTTATCTAACGAGGTAAGTCAGTTAAGAACAAATTCTTATTTTCAATGACGGCCTAGGAACAGTGGATTAACTGCCTTGTTCAGGGGCAGAACAACAGATTTGTACCTTGTCAGCTCAGGGATTTGAACCTGCAACATTTTCAGTTTCGAGTCCAACGCTCTAACCACTAGGCTACCCTGTCCCCCCGAGCCATTGGGCGACATTTAAACTCTCGGAGATGACAGCTTTCAAACCGGCTGCTATCTGTTTGAAGTTTAAATACTGTATCGCTGAACGACATTGTTCGTCCAGCATTCCCATCAACAGGCCTGGCTGGCATTGGCTGCTTGTTGAGGAAGAGACAGACGAGATTATCACTATCACTCCCTAGCAACAGCCCTGTGACAAAATCATATGTCGTATCTTTCAAACAAACAGATGTCCATTCTGAACGCGTATTCTTCATCACTAGTCATACCACAGTGGGCAAATTCTTTCCGCACATTTTCTTCTGTGAAGGATAATTGGTGTTCATTAAAAAAAATATTAAAAAATATATCAGGAAAATATCTGATATTGATGCTTTTTCCAGTCTGAATTCCACTGAGACGTTAACCTTTCAAATACAGAGGTGAGGTGGTTATGTGTTAGCCTCTCCCTCAGTGCTGTGCGTGTGCATCTGTTTGCGTTTAAATATGGCGCGCTGAAGGCATTGCAGCTCAGCATTCCCATCAACAGGCCGCTGGCACAGACCCTTGTTGAGGATTCCAGGCGAGATTATCACTATCACTCCTAGCAACAGCACTGCAATCTCAGTGCTCGATCTTTCAAACAAACAGATGTCCCTGGTTTGATTCATCACTAGTCATCACAGCAGTCTAAGGCACACATTTTCTTCTGTGCTAATTGGTGTTCATTAAAAAAATATTAAAAAATATATCAGACCCTGGTTTGATGCTTTTCCAGGCTGAATTCCACAGCAGTCTAAGGCACTTCAAATACTCAGTGCTCGGTGGTTATGTGTCAGCCTACAGACCTCAGTGCTGTTTGCATGTGTGTGCGTGCATGTATGGCGCAGCAGTCTAAGGCACTGCAGCTCAGTGCTCGAGGCGTCACTACAGACCCTGGTTTGATTCCAGGCTGTATCACAGCAGTCTAAGGCACTGCATCTCAGTGCTCGAGGCGTCACCTCAGACCCTGGTTTGATTCCAGGCTGTATCACAGCAGTCTAAGGCACTGCATCTCAGTGCTAGAGGCGTCACTACAGACCCTGGTTTGATTCCAGGCTATATCACAGCAGTCTAAGGCACTGCATCTCAGTGCTAGAGGCGTCACTACAGACCCTGGTTTGATTCCAGGCTGTATCACAGCAGTCTAAGGCACTGCATCTCAGTGCTAGAGGTGTCACTACAGACCCTGGTTTGATTCCAGACTGTATCACAGCAGTCTAAGGCACTACATCTCAGTGCTAGAGGCGTCACTACAGACCCTGGTTTGATTCCAGGCTTTATCACAACTGGCCGTGATTAGAAGTCCCACAATTTGCCCAGCGTTGTTCGGGTTTGGCCGGGGTAGGCTGTCATTGTAAATAAGAATTTGTTCTTAACTGACTTGCCTAGTTAAATAAAATAAAAATGTAATTGTGTGTGTATGTGCTTGTAGTGTGTTACTATCTCGTGGAAATCCCCAGAGTCCCCATTTTTCACGTCCCCAATGAGGACAAAGGCTATTTTAAAATTAAGGTTAGGATTAGGGTTAAGGTTAGGGAAAATAGGATTTTGAATGGACATTTTAGGTCCCCACAAGGATAGTAAAAGTGTGTGTTGGCACGGTGTGGGAACCGAACCTGCTGTTGTTAAGGAACACTAATTAGCCTGCTGTACCTGCCTAGCGTCCATATCTCTCTCTCTCTCTCTCTCTCTCTCTCTCTCTCTCTCTCTCTCTCTCTCTCTCTCTCTCTCTCTCTCTCTCTCTCTCTCTCTCTCTCTCTCTCTCTCTCTCTCTCTCTCTCTCTCTCTCTCTCTCTCTCTCTCTCTCTCTCTCTCTCAGAGAAGAGAACATTACAGGACCTGGAGGAGCTATCTGCTGTAAAGAGCCCTGACAGCTTTTCTTCTCTGTCTCTCCCTCTAGTCTGGAGCTGCCATGCTGCCTGTTAGAGCCCACAAAGTCAAGGGCTGGGCAGAACGAGAGAGTCAGTTCTGGGGGACCCCTGTGTGGGTGTGTCTCCTCACAGATAACCTTGTCGGGGACAAATGTCATTAAGGCTGCAGGCTCCAGGAATGCGTTAATTGCTAGCCACATATTCTTAAAGCTCCCCTCTGATGGCAGAGAGGGAGGGGAAATCAATTGGCTGATGATGACGATAGGGGCTATTGTCAGAGTGTATGACACCTGATGGAGCCGTGTTGGCTGTCAGGACTGGAGGAGATACCAGGACCACCGCTACCAGAGACCAGAGGAGTCAATTCTGTTCCTTGTTTTTTATTGAACATTTATTTAGACAGGGAGTCAATGCTGAAACCAGGGTCTTTATTTAGACAGGGAGTCAATGCTGAGACCAGGGTCTTTATTTAGACAGGGAGTCAATGCTGAGACCAGGGAGACCAGGGTCTTTATTTAGACAGGGAGTCAATGCTGAGACCAAGATCTTTATTTAGACAGGGAGTCAATGCTGAAACCAAGGTGTCTTTATTTAGACAGGAGTCAATGCTGAGACCAAGGTGCCTTTATTTAGACAGGGAGTCAATGCTGAGACCAAGGTGTCTTTATTTAGACAGAGAGTCAATGCTGAAACCAGGGTGTCTTTATTTAGACAGGGAGTCAATGCTGAAAACAATTTTAGACAGTCAGTCAATACTGAAAACAATTTTAGACAGTGAGTCAATGCTGAAAACAATTTTAGACAGTGAGTCAATGCTGATACCAAGGTGTCTTTATTTAGACAGGGAGTCAATGCTGAGAACAAGGTCTCTTTTCCAGATGAGCCCTGTATAGCATCACAATACACATCAAAATACAATAAACACATCAAAGTGCATATTTATATACACAACAATACAAGGAAAGCAAATCACAATCATAAAAACATACACATTATTCAGTAAAAAAGGTCCCCTAACAACCATCTGAAATGCCCTGGAGGCACCAATTCCTCCAATTTTAAAATGTATTGTAGACCAGTCCACACGTAAGGAGCAAGGAAATTAAAGACTGATCTACCTAACTGTCTAGACACCAAAAGAGTCTCCAGAGTTAACCAACCATGTGAACGGGTTTGATAACTTGTCATTTAAAACCTTAACAGTGATGCCAGGTAAGTCGGAAGTTTGTGGAGCAGGGCTTTGTGAAGCAAAAAGAGTGTAATGATGTGAACTACTCACTGCATGTGATCTACTCACTGCACGTGATCTACTCACTGCACATGATCTACTCACTGCATGTGATCTACTCACTGCACGTGATCTACTCACTGCATGTGATCTACTCACTGCATGTGATCTAATAACTGCATGTGATCTACTCACTGCATGTGATCTACTCACTGCATGTGATCTATTATCTGCATGTGATCTACTCACTGCATGTGATCTACTCACTGCATGTGATCTACTCACTGGAAAAAAAGGTCCAGACAACAGTTTGGTAAAGAATACAATGAGAGTAATACAACTCTCCTGTGATAAAACCATTATGGACCACGGCATCCAGGGGGTTTAAGTGCATTTGCATTTGTATTTATTATGGATCCCCATTAGCAGATACTCTTCCTGGGTTCCAGCAACATTAAGGCAGTTTAAAATGTTACATGACATTATATTTCACAACACTTCACCCAGTACATTTAGTGTTCCCTCAGACCACTATTCCACTGTCACAGATTTACAATACAACATCCATTTTTTTATACTTTTATTTAACTAGGCAAGTTAAGAACAAATTCTTATTTTCATTGACGGCCTAGAAACGGTGGGTTAACTGCCTGTTCAGGGGCATAACGACAGTTTGTACCTTGTCAGCTCGGGGATTTGAACTTGCAACCTATTTTTCTTTTTACGTGTTCGTTTGGTCTTCGTCATCGTGCCTTTACACGGCACGCTGTCATTTGGGAAATAAAAACCCCTATTATGCATTCCTGCGCCTGTCTCCCGACCCATTTATACCGACGTCACAACCACCTTTATTTACTTCAACAAATTTGGACTTAACCCCATCCAGTCAGGATGGCCTGAGTTCTGTCACCAAGATAATAATGAAACCATGAACCGGCATCAGAGCTCAGGCGTTTCGAGGACAACTTATTCAATAAAATAGCATGATCAACAGTATCAAAAGCTTTTGACAAGTCCACAAACAAAGCAGCACATTTCATTTTAGTGTCTAAAGCGTTGAGAAGATCATTATCTACTAAAGTGGTTGCTATAATAGTTATATGTCCAGGAATTTAAAGTTCAGTTTGAGCTAACTTTATTTCTGCTTCATTAAAGCAACAGTCACCACCCTGTCAGCTCAAATATAGGGAATTAGAGTTATTCTCGTCAGGTTCCTTTCAACCCCTCACTTACAGGCTAGACAAGGGTAATGAACCAGGACCTGAGATGAGTTCTGTCCTGTGTGGTTCACCGCAGGTAGGACAAGACAGAGGATGTGCCATAATGTAGCCAGCTGAATGGTTTTAACCTTTGGTTTTCTACCAGATAATTTCTGATCCCCGGAGAGTTCAGACATTCTGAACACAGGGGGTTCTTCAAGGAATATTTCGAACACAGGTAGGATGGAGATAGACAGTGGGTACAAAATGTCTGTTTATGGATTTTGTTTTGCATTGGTGGTGCAACAAGTCAACAACTACATGATTTGTTGTGTCCATAAACATAATCATGTCATGTGTTCCATTTGTTTAAATTAAGACTGATGTTTATCTGATGCAGGATTCTATGCCTGGAGATGTACTCGGTAATGTATGCCTCTCTTTACATAATTGATTCACTTTAATGTTGTTTGACTGCAGAATTTGTTCGGAAAGTCTGGTCTGGGCTGGGCTGGGCTGGGCGAGAGAGAGAGAGAGAGAGAGAGAGAGAGAGAGAGAGAGAGAGAGAGAGAGAGAGAGAGAGAGAGAGAGAGAGAGAGAGAGAGAGAGAGAGAGAGAGAGAGAGAGAGAGAGAGAGAGGGAGAGAGAGAGAGAGAGAGAGAGAGAGAGAGAGAGAGAGAGAGGGAGAGAGAGAGAGAGAGAGAGAGAGAGAGAGAGAGAGAGAGAGAGAGAGAGAGAGAGAGAGAGAGAGAGAGGGCCAGTAGCAGATTTATATTTATTTCTCTCTGTTTTGTTGTTAACATGTCATTTCATAATTGATCTGTTGTTAAAAAGCAAAAGCCAATACTGTAAAACTGCATGGAGCTGTCCAATCAGACTGTCTCGCCTCTCTGTACCTCTTTGAAAGCAGGGAAAGTGGGTTCTCTTATGGGTCGGTGTGATGCGCTTGCTACTGTTTTAGCACAAGCTGTTTACCACCCACTCACACAACACACCACACCCCACCTAAATTACAGAATTGGATTCTGTCCCCCAGCAGAGTGCTTAAATTGATTTTTGTCTGTGTGTGTGTGTCACCTGGTCTACTGTTCTGTGTGTCACCTGGTCTACTGTTCTGTGTGTCACCTGGTCTACTGTTCTGTGTGTCACCTGGTCTACTGTTCTGTGTGTCACCTGGTCTACTCTTCCGTGTGTCACCTGGTCTACTGTTCTGTGTGTCACCTGGTCTACTGTTCAGTGTGTCACCTGGTCTACTGTTCTGTGTGTCACCTGGTCTACTGTTCAGTGTGTCACCTGGTCTACTGTTCTGTGTGTCACCTGGTCTACTGTTCTGTCATAGTATTTCTGATACTAGAGGAGCTCTCTCTGGGGGGCCAGGTCACATTCCTGAGTCGGTGCTCATCTCACTACTTTGGTCTGAAGTGGCTTACATGTGGTCTATGGCTGCATTTACACAGGCAGTCCAATTCGGATCTTTCTTTGCCTAATTATTGGCAAAAGATCTGATCTGATTGGTCTAAGGACCAAAAAGTGACAAAAGATCAGCATTTTTCTGCCTGTGTATAGATGCTACTTTAGCATTATGCACACAGTACTGCTGCCTTAATTTTGCTGGACCCCAGGTAGAGGAACTGCTTTTGTCAGTTACTTAATGTGGAATAGAATTCCATGTAGTCATGGCTCTATGTAGTACTGTGGAATAGAGTTCCATGTAGTCATGGCTCTATGTAGTACTGTGGAATAGAGTTCCATGTAGCCATGGCTCTATGTAGTACTGTGGAATAGAGTTCCATGTAGTCATGGCTCTATGTAGTACTGTGGAATAGAGTTCCATGTAGTCATGGCTCTATGTAGTACTGTGGAATAGAGTTCCATGTAGTCATGGCTCTATGTAGTACTCTGGAATAGAGTTCCATGTAGTCATGGCTCTATGTAGTACTGTGGAATAGAGTTCCATGTAGTCATGGCTCTATGTAGTACTGTGGAATAGAGTTCCATGTAGTCATGGCTCTATGTAGTACTGTGGAATAGAGTTCCATGTAGTCATGACTCTATGTAGTACTGTGGAATAGAGTTCCATGTAGTCATGGCTCTATGTAGTACTGTGTGCCTCCCATAGTCTGTTCTGGACTTGAGGACTATGAAGCAACACAAACATTGGCACACACACACACACACACACACACACACACAGATGTAGTAGTGTAGATATGTGGTAGTGGTGGAGTAGGGGCCTGAGGGCAAACAGTGTGTTGTGAAATCTGTGAATGTATTTTAATGTTTTTAAAATTGTATAAACTGCCTTAATTTTGCTGGACCCCAGGAAGAGTAGCTGCTGCTTTGGCAGCATCTAATGGGGATCCATAATAAACCCCAGGAAGAGTAGCTGCTGCTTTGGCAGCATCTAATGGGGATCCATAATAAACCCCAGGAAGGGATCCATAATAAACCCCAGGAAGAGTAGCTGCTGCTTTGGCAGCATCTAATGGGGATCCATAATAAACCCCAGGAAGAGGAGCTGCTGCTTTGGCAGCATCTAATGGTCATCCATAAAATATATATATATATATTTTAAATACAAAATACTACAGTATGTATGGGTTCAGATGCGCCAACCCTGACCTCATTCTCTCAGATACGGTATTGCGGCAACTCAGTGAGAGAACACTGAGCATAGATGGTGCCATCGGTTGTGAGCTTTGGTCAGCTCGGCTAGGTTCAGTGTGGATTCAGGTTATGCTCATTTTATTTTAGGTTGTGTTCAAAAAGAGACTGAAAGAAGATGGAGTGTACGAGACAGAGTGGAGTGAGAGGATTCTATTTCCCACAAACACCCTCCATGAAAGAATACAGAAGGCCGTTTTAAATTGAAGAGTCTGTTAAACACGCGTCTTAACAACCTATTCATTTTCCGATCCGAAATGCACTGTTTACAACTATATTTTTCTGCTAATACAATGACAGTTGTGGTCTTTGAACAGTAATCAATTACATTCAGTTATAACAATCTGTTTTAATGATATCGATGACAACAAGTGTGGTTATTCATGGTGTGATTGATATCTAGCCCGGTCGTTGTCGTCCCAGCGAGCGGTGGCCGTTTGCCACACAATGAGTTGTCAATGTCAGGGTGGTTTATCTGCCAGCGGTGGCTAAAGACGGACAGGGTTGAATGGTGCAAGGGAAGCATTACACATGGCTATTGTCAGATAATAAATCACTGTCCCTCTCTGTGCGGCTATTCCTGACTTGACTCATTTGGACGGCACCAGGCCTTTGTTGTTGTTCTATAGCCCCTCTCCTCCTCTGTCTCTTTTCTCACAAAAGCCCCATCATGCAGCCAGCTCTGCCTCCCACTTTCTCTGTCCACACGATCAATAGGTCACCTATCTTATTAGACCCACAAACTTATTCCTCAAATGTTCCCTTTTCCGTTCTCCTCGGTCTCTCATCTATCTCTCTTTCTTGCTCTCACTCTCCCATCTGTCTCCCTCTCTCCTCTCTTCTCTCTCACCCTCCCTCTTCCTCTCTCATCTATCTCTCTTTCTTGCTCTCACTCTCCCGTCTGTCTCCCTCTCTCCTCTCTACTCTCTCACCCTCCCTCTTCCTCTCTCATCTGTCTCTCTTTCTTGCTCTCACTCTCCCATCTGTCTCCCTATCTCCTCTCTTCTCTCTCACCCTCCCTCTTCCTCTCTCATCTATCTCTCTTTCTTGCTCTCACTCTCCCATGTCTCCCTCTCTCCTCTCTTCTCTCTCACCCTCCCTCTTCCTCTCTCATCTATCTCTCTTTCTTGCTCTCACTCTCCCATCTGTCTCCCTCTCTCCTCTCTTCTCTCTCACCCTCCCTCTTCCTCTCTCATCTATCTCTCTTTCTTGCTCTCACTCTCCCGTCTGTCTCCCTCTCTCCTCTCTTCTCTCTCACCCTCCCTCTTCCTCTCTCATCTCTTCATTTCCACCTTCTCCTCCATCTCCCTCTCTCCTCGGTGTCAGTGCATCACTAGATGGATCTATAGATTTTGTCCTATTTTCTCTCCTCCCTCTGTGTTTTATAATCCTACCCTTTGCCCTATCTCTTCAATCTCCTCTCTTCTCTCTACATCTCTGTTTTTGTTATGACAGAAAGAAGGCCAGATGACAGTTACATGTTGGAACAGGTTGTTGATAGATATTTCTTACTAAGACTACCTGAGACCGTGTCCTGTTTCACAGGGTTTATATATTGTATACAGAATACACAAAGATAAAAGTAAGTTGTTTACCACATCTTTTACTTCAGAAACTCGTCTGAACACCAGTCTTTAGCTCTTGATTTTCTTTCCCAAGACTCAGATATATAGCTTCCACCTGGAATCAGTAGTAAACTGGACTTCTCATCAAGAAGCCCATCCGACCATCTCTGGCTCCAAGGTGTGGGAAAATGTACTCTCCCTGTTTTTGGTCCAATGGGGGGACATCAGTACCATGGCTCGTTAGCCATTAAGAATGTTTTATTTATTTATTTATTTTATTTCACCTTTATTTAACCAGGTAGGCAAGTTGAGAACAAGGTCTCCTTTACAATTGCGACCTGGCCAAGATAAAGCAAAGCAGTTCGACACATACAACGACACAGAGTTACACATGGAGTAAAACAAACATACAGTCAATAATACAGTAGAAACAAGTCTATATACGATGTGAGCAAATGAGGTGAGATAAGGGAGGTAAAGGCAAAAAAAGGCCATTGTGGCAAAGTAAATACAATATAGCAAGTAAAACACTGGAATTGTAGATTTGCAGTGGAAGAATGTGCAAAGTAGAAATAAAAATAATGGGGTGCAAAGGAGCAAAATAAATAAATTAAATTAAATAAATACAGGAGGGAATGAGGTAGTTGTTTGGTCTAAATTATAGATGGGCTATGTACAGGTGCAGTAATCTGTGAGCTGCTCTGACAGCTGGTGCTTAAAGCTAGTGAGGGAGACAAGTGTTTCCAGTTTCAGAGATTTTTGTAGTTCATTCCAGTCATTGGCAGCAGAGAACTGGAAGGAGAGGCGGCCAAAGAAAGAATTGGTTTTGGGGTGACCAGAGAGATATACCTGCTGGAGCGTGTGCTACAGGTGGGAGATGCTATGGTGACCAGCGAGCTGAGATAAGGGGGACTTTACCTAGCAGGTTCTTGTACATGACATGGAGCCAGTAGTTTTGGCGACGAGTATGAAGCGAGGACCAGCCAACGAGAGCGTACAGGTCGCAATGGTGGGGAGTATCAAATCAAATCAAATGTATTTATATAGTCCTTCGTACATCGGCTGATATCTCAAAGTGCTGTACAGAAACCCAGCCTAAAACCCCAAACAGTAAGCAATGCAGGTGTAGAAGCACGGTGGCTAGGAAAAACTCCCTAGAAAGGCCAAAACCTAGGAAGAACCTAGAGAGGAACCAGGCTATGTGGGGTGGCCAGTCCTCTTCTGGCTGTGCCTGGTGGAAATGACATGGGCGTTCAGGTAACGTCGCGACGGAGGAGCCAGCTGGATAACAACCTCGGGCAGATAACGTCGGTAGTCCAGTTGTGAAGGCCCGGTGGGGCTCCGCATCGGCAGTAAAACGGGTCTGGATAGGTGATTGTAGCCCAGGAGTGGCTGATGGAACTCTTCTGCTGGCTAGCTCCGGAAAAATGTATGTTTGCTCCGGAATCGACGTAAGCCGATAGTCACACGGATAGCAGCTAGCTAGCTGCGAGATCCAGGTATAAATGTCCAGAGCTTGCGGTTGAAACCGGGGACATGGAGAGAAAAATAGGTCCGGTATGTTCGGTACGAGCCGCGCCGTATAAAACTGGCGATAGATTTTTGAGCTAAAGGATAGCTGATGACCACAAACCGTGGTTAGCTGAATACTAACGATTAGCCAGTAAAGAAGCTAACTAGCTTCTGGCTAGCTTCTGGTTAGCTTCTGGTTAGCTTCTGGTTAGCTTCTGGCTAGCTTCTGGTTAGCTTCTGGCTAGCTTCTGGTTAGCTTCTGGCTAGCTTCTGGTTAGCTTCTGGTTAGCTTCTGGAGGATTACAAATTTGAGGTAAATAATAATTTATTTTTTTAAATATAAATTGGTGAGGCGGGTTGCAGGAGAGTGTTTTGAAGATGAGTTTATGGAAGAAAAATATATATATATATATATATTTAAAAAGGTATGTGAAGAAAGTTGTAAATATATATACTGTATATATACGGGACATGACAAGACGAGGACATAAGACGTCTGACTGCTATGCCATCTTGGTGACACTCAAGAAAGAATCAGCAGCAAGCTTTTGTATTTAGTATTTATTAGGATCCCAATTACTCTTCCTGGGGTCTCAACAGGAATAAAACAATTACTCATCCTGGGGTCTCAACAGGAATAAAACAATTACTCTTCCTGGGGTATCAACAGAAATAAAACAATTACTCTTCATGGGGTCTCAACAGAAATAAAACAATTACTCTTCCTGGGGTCTCAACAGGAATAAAACAATTACTCTTCCTGGGGTCTCAACAGAAATAAAACAATTACTCTTCCTGGGGTCTCAACAGAAATAAAACAATTACTCTTCATGGGGTCTCAACAGAAATAAAACAATTACTCTTCCCGGTGTCTCAACAGGAATAAAACAATTACTCTTCCTGGGGTCTCAACAGAAATAAAACAATTACTCTTCATGGGGTCTCAACAGAAATAAAACAATTACTCCTCCTGGTGTCTCAACAGGAATAAAACAATTACTCTTCCTGGGGTCTCAACAGGAATAAAACAATTACTCTTCCTGGGGTCTCAATAGGAATAAAACAATTACTCTTCCTGGGGTCTCAACAGGAATAAAACAGTTACATTTGTTTTAACCTTTATTTAACTAGGCAAGTCAGTTAAGAACAAATTCTTATTTTCAATGACGGCCTAGGAACAGTGAGTTAACTGCCTGTTCAGGGGCAGATCGACAGATGTGTACCTTGTCAGCTCGGGGATTTGAACTTGCAACCTTTCAGTTACTAGTCCAACACTCTAACCACTAGGCTACCCTGTCACCCCATTATTACTCTAGTATTACAATACTACAATATAAAACATTACAATAGTATAATATTACAATGTGTGTGTGTTTGTAGAGTGTGTGTTAGTGTGTGTGTGTGTGTGTGTGTGTGTGTGTGTGTGTGTGTGTGTGTGTGTGTGTGTGTGTGTGTGTGTGTGTGTGTGTGTGTGTGTGTGTGTGTGTGTGTGTGTGTGTGTGTGTGTGTGTAGAGTGTGTGTTAGTGTGTGTGTTTGTAGATTGTGTGTGTTTGTAGAATGTGTGTGTAGAGTGTGTGTTGTGTGTGTGTGTTTGTAGAGTGTGTGTGTTTGTGTGTGTTTGTAGAATGTGCGCTAGAGTGTGTGTGTTTTTAGAGTGTGTGTGTTTAGAATGTGTGTGTTTGTAGAATGTGTGTGTTAGTAGAGTGTGTTTGTGTTTGTGTGTGTTAGTAGAGTGTGTGTGTTAGTAGAGTGTGTGTGTTAGTAGAGTGTGTGTGTTAGTGTGTGTGTTTTAGAGTGTGTGTGTTTGTAGAATGTGTGTGTGTTAGTAGTGTGTTAGTGTGTGTTAGTAGAGTGTGTGTGTTTGTAAAATGTGTGTGTTAGTAGAGTGTGTATGTTAGTATGTTTGTAGAATGTGTGTGTTTGTAGAATGTGTGTGTTAGTAGAGTGTGTGTGTTTTTGTGTTAGTAGAGTGTGTGTGTTAGTAGAGTGTGTGTGTTTGTGTGTTTGTAGAGTGTGTGTGTTTGTAGAGTGTGTGTGTTTGTAGAGTGTGTGTGTTTGTAGAATGTGTGTGTTAGTAGAGTGTGTGTGTTAGTAGAGTGCGTGTGTTTGTGTGATTGTAGAGTGTGTGTGTTTGTAGAGTGTGTGTGTTTGTAGAATGTGTGTGTTAGTAGAGTGTGTGTGTTAGTAGAGTGTGTGTGTTTGTAGAGTGTGTGTGTGTTTGTAGAGTGTGTGTGTTTGTAGAGTGTGTGTGTTTGTAAAGTGTGTGTGTTTGTAGAGTGTGTGTGTTTGTAGAGTGTGTGTGTTTGTAGAATGTGTGTGTTAGTAGAGTGTGTGTGTTAGTAGAGTGTGTGTGTTTGTAGAGTGTGTGTGTTTGTAGAGTGTGTGTGTTAGTAGAGTGTGTGTAGTAGAGTGTGTGTTAGTAGAGTGCGTGTGTTTGTAGAGTGTGTGTGTTAGTAGAGTGTGTGTGTTTGTGTGTTTGTAGAGTGTGTGTGTTAGTGTGACTTACTAGTGGAATAAAGCACTGGCCTTAATGTGCTGTGTCCATGACGTCCCTGTACCTCTTTTCCCCTAATGTCACTAACAACCTAGCACCCCGAACCAATTACTCTCCCTTTCTAATTTAGCTTGCCCTTCATATGTCTGTCTGACATTCTGTCTCACCCCCTCTCTTCTCTCTCTCTTACCTCTCCTTTGCCTATCTCTCTGCGCTCTCTCTTCTCTCTCTCTTGCTATCTCTCTCTCTCTTACCTCTCCTTTGTCTATCTTTCTGCGCTCTCTCTTCTCTCTCTTGCTATCTCTCTCTCTTACCTCTTCTTTGTCTATCTCTCTGCGCTCTCTCTTCTCTCTCTTGCTATCTCTCTCTCTTACCCCTCTCTTTTATCTGTTTCTCCATCCTTTATCTTTCTCTGTGCTCTCTCTTCTCTTCTCTCTCTCTCTTCTCTCTCTCCTGTCTCTCTCTCTTGCTCTTCTTTATATTTCTCTTTTCTCTCTCTCACTCTCTCTCTCTCTCTCTCTCTTGCTCTTCTTTATCCCTCTATCTCTCTCTCCCTCTCTCTCTTCCTCTCCATCCCTTCTCTCTGTGTGTGGTGGTTTGAGTCCAGGTTTTAATTAAACTCTTACAGTTGGCAAGGACACATCATATCCTATCACATCACCCCTGCCGCCCAGCTCCCCTCGGTGTCACTCTCAACAAACCTGGCTGTGTTACAGGGCCCCCACCCACCCCACCTGTTTGTTACAGGGCCCCCCACCCACCCCACCTGTTTGTTACAGGGCCCCCACCCACCCCATCTGTTTGTTACAGGGCCCCCACCCACCCCACCTGTTTGTTACAGGGCCCCCACCCACCCCACCTGTTTGTTACAGGGCCCCCACCCACCCCACCTGGCTGTGTTACAGGGCCCCCACCCACCCCACCTGTTTGTTACAGGGCCCCCACCCACCCCACCTGTTTGTTACAGGGCCCCACCCACCCCACCTGTTTGTTACAGGGCCCCACCCACCCCACCTGTTTGTTACAGGGCCCCCACCCACCCCACCTGTTTGTTACAGGGCCCCACCCACCCCACCTGTTTGTTACAGGGCCCCCACCCACCCCACCTGTTTGTTACAGGGCCCCCACCCACCCCACCCCCCACCCACCCCACCTGTTTGTTACAGGGCCCCCACCCACCCCACCTGTTTGTTACATGGCCCCCACCCACCCCACCTGTTTGTTACAGGGCCCCCACCCACCCCACCTGTTTGTTACAGGGCCCCCACCCACCCCACCTGTTTGTTACAGGGCCCCCACCCACCCCACCTGTTTGTTACCGGGCCCCCACCCACCCCACCTGTTTGTTACAGGGCCCCCACCCACCCCACCTGTTTGTTACAGGGCCCCCACCCACCCCACCTGTTTGTTACAGGGCCCCCACCCACCCCACCTGTTTGTTACAGGGCCCCCACCCACCCCACCTGTTTGTTACAGGGCCCCCACCCACCCCACCTGTTTGTTACAGGGCCCCCACCCACCCCACCTGTTTGTTACAGGGCCCCACCCACCCCACCTGTTTGTTACAGGGCCCCACCCACCCCACCTGTTTGTTACAGGGCCCCCCACCCACCCCACCTGTTTGTTACAGGGCCCCCACCCACCCCACCTGTTTGTTACAGGGCCCCCACCCACCCCACCTGTTTGTTACAGGGCCCCCACCCACCCCACCTGGTTGTTACAGGGCCCCCACCCACCCCACCTGTTTGTTACAGGGCCCCCACTCACCCCACCTGTTTGTTACAGGGCCCCACCCACCCCACCTGTTTGTTACAGGGCCCCCACCCACCCCACCTGTTTGTTACAGGGCCCCCACCCACCCCACCTGTTTGTTACATGGCCCCCACCCACCCCACCTGTTTGTTACAGGGCCCCCACCCACCCCACCTGTTTGTTACATGGCCCCCACCCACCCCACCTGTTTGTTACAGGGCCCCCACCCACCCCACCTGTTTGTTACAGGGCCCCCACCCACCCCACCTGTTTGTTACATGGCCCCCACCCACCCCACCTGTTTGTTACAGGGCCCCCACCCACCCCACCTGTTTGTTACAGGGCCCCCACTCACCCCACCTGTTTGTTACAGGGCCCCCACCCACCCCACCTGTTTGTTACAGGGCCCCCACCCACCCCACTCCATCTATTCCCTGTTCACCACCATCTATCCCCCTCTCCCTCTTCTATCGACGCCTTGGGCCGAGCCACTTTGTATCCCGACACGCCACTCCTTTCCATACAGATTTATTACAAATCATGTGAAAATATGTTGAGGAAAGCATAGGGTTTGAGACATGTTGATCTGTTGTGTTGTGTAAACCACTACACCTGGAATGCTTTCATATGTGTTATATTGTAGGGTTTGTATTGGTGTGTATGAATGTGTTGATGGGGGGGGGGGACAAGAACTATGTAAAAACCCATTAGAAAGAAAATGTGCCTGTTAATGGAATAAACCACAAAGTTTACAAATGTGAGAATGCAGGGAACAACAACAAACCACTCTCTCATTCAGGAGACTAAATGTTTGATGGATGGCGTTTGCCATTAAGAAATGGGCCTTTTATGTCTCTAAAGGTTTTGTAATTGCTGTAGAAAGAAGATCCCCGTACTCAGACATATTGCTATAATGGGATGAAACAGCAGCAGGACTCAGAGCAGTGCCTGTAATCGGATTATCCTGATCCTGTCTCTGATCTCCCGGTTCACTCCTCTTCCCTGGGCGACGGGGCAGCATGGGAACTTGGGACACAGTCCCTGGGCCAGCATGGGAACTTGGGACACAGTCCCTGGGGCAACGGGGCAGCATGGGAACTTGGGACACAGTCCCTGGGGCAACGGGGCAGCATGGGAACTTGGGACACGGTCCTGCGAAATTTCAAAGCCGTCGGCCAGACCTGAAAGGCAGAATCTCTGGTGTTCTGGCAGTAGTTGCTCTCGCATTTGTTTGTATGAAAAAGGAAGCATTTCCCCCCAAAAATGTTGAAGAAGTAAATACATGACTTTAATGGTGCTGTAATGTGTATTGCATTATTTAAATCACTTTACAGTGATTGAATAAGTCATCTTAGCAGGGCGTGGAAACGTGTGGGTTTAGCTCTGATTGGTTTGAGATTTGTACGTTGATGTGGAACAGTGGCTCACACAGTATCTGCATATTTTTACATAACAGAGGTATTTTAATATACTTTATTGCTGGTGAAGTGGCTGAGATTAGGAAAACTGTTGAAGGGTTTTTCAGGTTGAATATCTGATGGCAGAGAGAGAGTGTGTGTTCAGGCTGACCATGGCGCTGTCCCCATACCCTGGTCTATATCTTAACTGGCTCCACTCAGTGATCCTGCGCCCAAAATGGCAGCACGGACATGAATCTGTTTAGTAAGGGTACTCAATAAAAGCTTCCTGTTTCCGTTCCAGGTATTGAGTTTTTAGACCAGAGGTTGACATTAGTTGTCCTGGAGGACCATGGCATCCTCATGCTTTGTGTCCCTGATTAAATTACTTTGTTAGAGGGAAGGTAATCCAATCAGCACTTTATTAAACAGCTGGCAGCAGCAGCGTAGTGCAGGTGAGCTTGGTGACTCACTGCTTTTAATGACATTGGGGTGGGTGATCCATGCGGAACAAGCTCATTGGACAAGAGCAGTCTTTAGGTTAATCACACACATCTCTGTCCAGACTGGTTAACGGAAAATAATCCAATTCCTTTTTGATATGTGGCACTGTACAAACTGTCAATGACAATTCTGCTTTCCACATTGGTCAAGATTCAAT
The DNA here is from genome assembly GCF_021184085.1 of Oncorhynchus gorbuscha. NCBI lineage: Eukaryota > Metazoa > Chordata > Actinopteri > Salmoniformes > Salmonidae > Oncorhynchus > Oncorhynchus gorbuscha. The sequence goes on from NW_025747098.1 coordinate 61,042, forward strand.
GTGACGCTTTTATATAAGGGATACAGGAAACTGTGTGGAACTATTAGGAACGAGGACAGAATTCCGTGAAAATGGAATACCTTTCTGTGCTCATTGAAGAACCCAAACAGATATTGTTGGCGATTCAAATAATTAATTCTCACATGCTTTGTAAAAAAGAGAACAGGTGTAGACTAACAGTGAAATGCTTTTACTCACGGGCCCCTCTAATCACAATAATGGAAAAAAAACTATAACACGAGGAATAAACACACAATGAGTAATGATTACTTGGCTATATACACAGGGTACCAGTACTGAGTAATGATAACTTGGCTATATACACAGGGTACCAGTGCCGAGTCAATGAGTAATGATAACTTGGCTATATACACAGGGTACCAGTACTGAGTAATGATAACTTGGCTCAATGAGTAATGATAACTTGGCTATATACACAGGGTACCAGTACTGAGTAATGATAACTTGGCTATATACACAGGGTACCAGTACTGAGTAATGATAACTTGGCTATATACACAGGGTACCAGTACTGAGTAATGATAACTTGGCTATATACACAGGGTACCAGTACTGAGTAATGATAACTTGGCTATATACACAGGGTACCAGTACTGAGTAATGATAACTTGGCTATATACACAGGGTACCAGTACTGAGTAATGATAACTTGGCTATATACACAGGGTACCAGTACTGAGTAATGATAACTTGGCTATATACACATACCACAGTCAATGAGTAATGATAACTTGGCTATATACACAGGGTACCAGTACCGAGTCAATGAGTAATGATTACTTGGCTATATACACAGGGTACCAGTACTGAGTAATGATAACTTGGCTATATACACAGGGTACCAGTACTGAGTAATGATAACTTGGCTATATACACAGGGTACCAGTACTGAGTAATGATAACTTGGCTATATACACAGGGTACCAGTACTGAGTAATGATAACTTGGCTATATACACAGGGTACCAGTACTGAGTAATGATAACTTGGCTATATACACAGGGTACCAGTACTGAGTAATGATAACTTGGCTATATACACAGGGTACCAGTACTGAGTAATGATAACTTGGCTATATACACAGGGTACCAGTGCCGAGTCAATGAGTAATGATAACTTGGCTATATACACAGGGTACCAGTACCGAGTCAATGAGTAATGATTACTTGGCTATATACACAGGGTACCCTGAGTAATGTGGCTATATACACAGGGTACCAGTACAGTAATGATAATGATAACCAGTACCAAGTCAATGAGTAATGATTACTTGGCTATATACACAGGGTACCAGTACTGAGTAATGATAACTTGGCTATATACACAGGGTACCAGTGCCGAGTCAATGAGTAATGATAACTTGGCTATATACACAGGGTACCAGTACTGAGTAATGATAACTTGGCTATATACACAGGGTACCAGTGCCGAGTCAATGAGTAATGATAACTTGGCTATATACACAGGGTACCAGTGCCGAGTCAATGAGTAATGATTACTTGGCTATATACACAGGGTACCAGTACTGAGTAATGATAACTTGGCTATATACACAGGGTACCAGTGCCGAGTCAATGAGTAATGATAACTTGGCTATATACACAGGGTACCAGTGCCGAGTCAATGAGTAATGATTACTTGGCTATATACACAGGGTACCAGTGCCGAGTCAATGAGTAATGATTACTTGGCTATATACACAGGGTACCAGTACCGAGTCAATGAGTAATGATTACTTGGCTATATACACAGGGTACCAGTGCCGAGTCAATGAGTAATGATTACTTGGCTATATACACAGGGTACCAGTACCGAGTCAATGAGTAATGATAACTTGGCTATATACACAGGGTACCAGTGCCGAGTAATGATAACTTGGCTATATACACAGGGTACCAGTACCAAGTCAATGAGTAATGATTACTTGGCTATATACACAGGGTACCAGTACCGAGTCACTGAGTAATGATAACTTGGCTATATACACAGGGTACCAGTACCGAGTCACTGAGTAATGATAACTTGGCTATATACACAGGGTACCAGTGCCGAGTTGATGTAATAATAATAATAATAATATATGCCATTTAGCAGATGCTTTTATCCGAAGCGACTTACAGTCATGTGTGCATACATTCTACGTATGGGTGGTCCCGGGGATCGAACCCACTACCCTGGCGTTACAAGCGCCATGCTCTACCAATTGAGCTACAGAAGGACCACTTGGGTACGAGGTCATTTAGGTAAACATGTACATATAGGTAGGGGTAACGTTATTAGTCAACAGGATAGATACAAAAGAAGAATACTCTTTTCTGTGTTTCCTTGTTTGTATAACCATCATAGTTGGAAAGAGATGGCTCAAGTTGCCATATGTTTTTATATATTTTTTTAAATGTTGTAATTTTTTTTATGCCTTTCTTGCAAAACAAAAGTAAGGGGAAAAAAATGCAGTCACGGCCAAATATAATGGCACCATTTTCTTAAGTAATTCACTATTTCTTCTAAAAATACATTTTATAATTGGTCACCGCACCTTGTAATTGGATTTTCAACATTGCAGAAAGACAAATGGCATAGACAAAATGGCTGCCTCCCTGGAGCCAGTACTTCGTTGCACGGCCTTTGGCCAAGATAACTGCCAACAAAGGCTTCTTGTAACCATCAATGAGCTTCCTGTACCTTTCTACCATCAATTTGTCCCTCTTCAGCAGCAAACTGCTCTGATTTGTCCATGTTTGAGGGTGCCCTCTGCCAACTTCTGTTTTCAGCTCAGCCATTTGTCTTTATTTTATCAATTAAAATTGTAAGCTTAAAGTTTTAAAAGATAAAATTGGTTCTGCAATGTTGAAAAGGTGCAGTGAACAAAATCATTGTTTTTCTTATTTTAGAAGAAATAGGGACATATTTAAGATAAGTGCAAGGGTGCCAATATACTTAGCCGCACCTGTATATAAACTGTGTATATACACTGAGTGTACAAAACATTAAGAACACCTTCCTAATATTGAGTTGCACCCCTTTTTTTGCCCTACGAAAAAGGACAGCATTCCACATGGATGCTGGCCCATATTGTTGACACAAACTGGTACCTCTGGCACCTGCTACCATACCCCGTTTGAAGGCACTTCAATCTTTTGTCTTGCCCAGCCACCCACTGAATGACACACACACACAATCCATGTCTCAGTTGTCTCAAGGCGTAAAAATCATTCTTTAACCACTCCTTCCCATTTTTTAAAACTTATCTAACTAGGCAAGTCAGTTAAGAACAAATACTTATTTACAATGACAGCCTAGGAACAGTGTTAACTGGTTAACTGGGTTAACTGGTCTAGGAACAGTGGGGGTCTAACAGTGGGTTAACTGGTCTAGGAACAGTGGGTTAACTGGTCTAGGAACAGTGGGTTAACTGGTCTAGGAACAGTGGGTTAACTGGTCTAGGAACAGTGGGTTAACTGGTCTAGGAACAGTGGGTTAACTGGTCTAGGAACAGTGGGTTAACTGGTCTAGGAACAGTGGGTTAACTGGTCTAGGAACAGTGGGTTAACTGGTCTAGGAACAGTGGGACTGGTCTAGGAACAGTGGGTTAACTGGTCTAGGAACAGTGGGATTACTGGTCTAGGAACAGTGGGATTACTGGTCTAGGAACAGTGGGATTACTGGTCTAGGAACAGTGGGATTACTGGTCTAGGAACAGTGGGATTACTGGTCTAGGAACAGTGGGATTACTGGTCTAGGAACAGTGGGATTACTGGTCTAGGAACAGTGGGATTACTGGTCTAGGAACAGTGGGATTACTGGTCTAGGAACAGTGGGATTACTGGTCTAGGAACAGTGGGTTAACTGCCTGTTCAGGGGCAGAACGACAGATTTGTACCTTGTCAGCTCGGGATTTGAACTTGCAACCTTCCAGTTACTAGTCCAACACTCTAACCACTAGGCTACGCTGCCACCCCAGGAGGGACCAGTATGAAAGTACTAAACTAAGGACATGTATCCATTCTAATGTAAGTCACTCTGGATGAGAGCGTTTGCTAAATGACTATTTAAAAATTAACAATTAAATAAATAATAATCTACACTGATTGAAGTGGATTTAACAAGTGACATCAATAAGGGATCATAGCTTTCACCTGGATTGACCTGGTCAGTCTGTCATGGAAAGAGCAGGTGTTCTTAATGTTTTGTATACTCCGTGTGTGTGAGTGTATATATATATATTTGTTAAACCTACATTCCACACCTGAAGTGAAGCCTTTACAACCAAAGTCCCTCTGGCAGCAATCAATCAGAACTATTTGAACATTTCATGTGTGGACTGTTTTCATTAATTAACCGAAGTTAAAAGTTCCACAACCTTACCTGGGACAGTCACGTCATTGGACAATTACCTGGGACAGTCACGTCATTGGACAATTACCTGGGACAGTCACGTCATTGGACAATTACCTGGGACAGTCACGTCATTGGACAATTACCTGGGACAGTCACGTCATTGGACAATTACCTGGGACAGTCACGTCATTGGACAATTACCTGGGACAGTCACGTCATTGGACAATTACCTGGGACAGTCACGTCATTGGACAATTACCTGGGACAGTCACGTCATTGGACAATTACCTGGGACAGTCACGTCATTGGACAATTATCACGTTCTGTTCAGAATGGTAAGGAAACAAATAATTACACTGCATTAATTTACTCATGAAAAAAAAACGAAGCTTTTAATAATATTTTTTATTATGTTTACAAAATGTTATGGACAAAACAAAGATGCACCAAGTCAACTACCCACCTGCATTTTAGCATGCCCCCTGCCGCGTAGATCCTCCCTCTGAAAAGACCCCTGGCTGCTCTGAGATCTCCACACACTCACACATTCTCAGTGGTTCATTCTGTATAGCACACACCATACCCATACTCCCTGTTCCCTTCACTGTCTCCTGGGCTTTCTGTCAGCCTGCACCTCCATTTCTCCTTTGAGCCTCCCTCTCTTTTCCTCTCCTAATAAGCTCAGGGACTGGCCGTCCGCCTGAGTGACTGGGCGAAGCCTCCCGCTGCTTCACTGGCTCCGCCTCTGATGGTGCTTAGCTGCTAAGTGAAATTTAATGAACAGGGACAGATACTTTGAGGAAAAATCTGGGCTCTCTGAGTGCGAGTATGATGATATTGGGAAAGCAAGCAATTAAATCTTCACATTGGCTTACTGCAGCCTCGTCTCTCCTTCTGCTACCAACCCTCCCTCATACCGCCTTGGATGTTTATACCACATGTATTGGCAGTGACATGGAGCAGGATTATACAAACTCCACTTCAGTAAGACAGATATGTCTGCTGGTTGTTTCTTTAGCCTCGGCACATAATTGATCAGTGACAGGCTGATCAGTGATTGGATGGTAATCTAACCTGTTTTTACCAGGCCTTATCATTTTGCTGATTGAAAGGTGAAACAATGAAAGCAGCAGGCCTGTAGGGCTGTAGCCATATTCCCTGGCACAGAGGAACTCATAGTATTGACACCTGCATCAATTCTTCTTCTCTATTCCTCACAAGCTTCAACTAGAGGGCGGGCACGAGCATTTCCTATTCAGTGGTGGTCTGGCTTCCATGGCCTGTGGTTGTGATTGCATATGTTTTGTATAATAACAGCCACACTAATGCAGCCTGAATAGACACAAATGTACATTACCGTTCATAAGTTTGAGGTCACTTAGAAATGTCCTTGTTTTTGAAAGAAAAGCACATTTTTGGTCCATTAAAATAACTTCAAATTGATCAGAAATACAGTGTCGACATTATTCATGTTGCAAATGACTATTGTAGCTGGAAACGGCAGATTTGTAACGGAATATTTACATAGGCGTACAGAGGCCCATTATCAGCAATCATTACTCCTGTGTTGCCATGGCACTTTGTGTTAGCTAATCCAAGTTTATCATATTAAAAGGCTAATTGATCATTATAAAACCCTTTTGCAATTATGTTAGCACAGCTGAAACTGTTGTTTTGATTAAAGAAGCAATAAAACTGTCCTTCTTCAGACTAGTTGAGTATGTGGAGCATCAGTTGTGGGTTCAATTACAGGCTCAAAATGACTAGAAACATTATTTTTATTGGCCAGTCTGAGATATGGCTTTTTCTTTGCAACTCTGCCTCGAAGACCAGCATCCCGGAGTCGCTCTTCACTGTTAACGTTGAGACAGGTGTTTTGCGGGTACTATTTAATGAAGCTGCCAGTTGAGGACTTGTGAGGTGTCTGTTTCTCAAACTAGACACTCTAATGTACTTGTCTTCTTGTGAACCGGGGCCTCCCACTCCTCTTTCTATTCTGGTTAGTGCCAGTTTGCGCTGTTCTGTGAAGGGAGTAGTACACAGCGTTTTATGAGATCTTCAGTTTCTTGGCAATTTCTTGCATGGAATAGCCTTAATTTCTCAAGAATTGACTGACAGGTTTCAGAAGAAAGTTATTTGTTTCTGGCCATTTTGAGCCTGTAATCAAACCCATAAATGCTGATGCTCCAGATACTCAACTAGTCTAAAGAAGGACAGTTTTATTGCTTCTTTAATCAGAAAAGCAGTTTTCAGCTGTGCTAACATAATTTGCAAAAGGGTTTTCTAATAGCCTTTTTTTTACTGTCGATGATAAACTTGTATTCGCTAACACAAAGTGCCATTGCAACACAGGAGTGAGTGATGGTTGCTGATAAAGGGCCTCTGTACGCCTACGTAGATATTCCCTAGAAAATCTGCCGTTTCCAGCTACAATAGTAATTTACAACATGAACAATGTCTACACTGTATTTCTGATCAATTTGATGATATTTTAATGGACAACAAAAAAGCTTTTCTTTCAAAAACAAGGACATTTCTAAGTGACCTCAAACTTTTGAAAGGTAGTGTCTATATTTTTACTTGACTGTTGTGTGCTATCAGATCGTTGCTGGTGTTTACTGAAACATTGCTGATGATTGCATTTAGACTTCATAAAGGGACAAACAGCTAGAAACCAAATTAGATCAGTTTATCCGATGCCCAGCAGTGTGGAAATACTCCATTTAAAAGGGAGAGGGGGGCAAATCTCACTGCTGAGTCTTTCCTGTGACATTTGATTGGGGAGCCGTTCACACAGTGAGGAAGTTCTGCGTTTGCAGGGGCAGAAAGAGGCAAATGACTCCACATACAGTTGAAATGGAGACAAACTAATCTCACCGACAGTAAATGGCACAATGCGTGACACAGAAGCAAAGTAGAGTGAGGCAGATAGCGAGAATTTGAACACAGACTGACACACCTGTGAGGATATAGGTTTCAGGAAATGCGAACAAACCACTTGCTGGCACTGTTCCGACTTCCTTCTCCTCCACTTCCTACTGAGGGAAGTAATAGGGAGGATGGATCTGGTGCACTTTCAAAGGCTCTCTGTGGAGATTTGCCCAGCAGTGCTGTTTTGACAGACACACATTCTGTAAGGAGAGTGTGTTGCAGAGAGAACACTGAGCATGACCGAGCCCACCAGTATATTAAAGCAGACTGACACAGGGACTGCAAGACGCAGTAGAGGACAGACTGGCACAAGATATATATTTTTTTAAATAGCTAACTGTTCTGTTCCATATCCCTGGAAAATTAACTTTACATTACAGATATGTTTTTAATCAAAATGGCCAGCTGTCCAATGGCTTTGTGAAAAACTGAACAGTGAAGAATTTCAATCACGGCTCAGGATCCTTTGCCCTTATTTAACAAAATAAAAAATATATTGCCCTGGTTAATTTGTTAACCTCTAAAAGTCTAAGCCATTGGGGGGCTGTCTACTAAGCTAAAACATTTGTACACATATTTAACCATTTATTTTTGTTGGCACAAAACGACCTCCATATTTTATACATTTATTTGTGTGTGTTACCTTCAGATGAGTCCCATGACATTTGAGGGTGTCATAGAGAAAAACGTAGAACCCCATCGTGTTTCGTGAGAGCCTCCCCTTTCCACAGTGGGTTTGGCCACGACAGACATCAGCGTTACCGACTCAAGACGAGTCCTGTGACACTTGTGGGGGTCGTAGAGCACAACGGTCATATTAGTTTCTAGGTCAAATAGTTTAGACACTCGGGATGTAGCTCGGGCCACCTTCCACCACAGGTGCGGAAGGGTGACATAGACAGATACTGAAGGGTGACATAGACAGATACTGAAGGGTGACATAGACAGATACTGAAGGGTGACATAGACAGATGCAGAAGGGTGACATAGACAGATACTGAAGGGTGACATAGACAGATACTGAAGGGTGACATAGACAGATACTGAAGGGTGACATAGACAGATACTGAAGGGTGACATAGACAGATGCTGAAGGGTGACATAGACAGATACTGAAGGGTGACATAGACAGATACTGAAGGGTGACATAGACAGATACTGAAGGGTGACATAGACAGATACTGAAGGGTGACATAGACAGATGCTGAAGGGTGACATAGACAGATACTGAAGGGTGACATAGACAGAAGAAGGGTGACATAGACAGATACTGAAGGGTGACATAGATACTGAAGGGTGACATAGACAGATACTGAAGGTGACATAGACAGATACTGAAGGGTGACATAGACAGATGCTGAAGGGTGACATAGACAGATACTGAAGGGTGACATAGACAGATACTGAAGGGTGACATAGACAGATACTGAAGGGTGACATAGACAGATACTGAAGGGTGACATAGACAGATACTGAAGGGTGACATAGACAGATACTGAAGGGTGACATAGACAGATACTGAAGGGTGACATAGACAGATACTGAAGGGTGACATAGACAGATACTGAAGGGTGACATAGACAGATGCTGAAGGGTGACATAGACAGATACTGAAGGGTGACATAGACAGATACTGAAGGGTGACATAGACAGATACTGAAGGGTGACATAGACAGATGCTGAAGGGTGACATAGACAGATACTGAAGGGTGACATAGACAGATACTGAAGGGTGACATAGACAGATACTGAAGGGTGACATAGACAGATACTGAAGGGTGACATAGACAGATACTGAAGGGTGACATAGACAGATACTGAAGGGT